>NW_009637453.1:264-4939 GCF_000690535.1 Cariama cristata | reverse complement strand
ATGCCAACCAAATCCTCTGCTAATCTGCACCGTAAAGTTCATGAAATCAGGCTTCCTCTTGCATCCAGCTGTGTCAGAAACACCTTCCAGAAAATTAATCTCCCCAAGCTGGAGATTCTCTCCCAGGCAAAGCCAATCCGTCGATAAGGAGTAAGACTTCAATGTAAAGTTTCTCTTTTGGCCACTTTCTGTACAGAAATTAACTTGCCTGTAGGTAAGTGACAGAGGGACACAATTTTCCTTTCAGAAGCTGCTCAGTGTCACTGCTACCTTTATTTCAAAACCAGGTAATGAAAACCCCTGAATTCAAAGACGTAAAGTCTATGAAAAATCACCTTCAATTGCTTCTATCTGAAAAAAAAGGATGGATGCAGATTTGATCAAGGTCTTGCAACTACATCTCCATCCCCATATTTGCACCGCATGAGTCTGTGTTTACATGGAGCTGATGGTCAAGCCCTTATCTGCACAAAAAACGTGGGTTTTGAAGGAGTATGGGGACTGCAACAGTCCAGAGGACTGCTCAACCTCAAGGCATGGGATTAACGCAGGAGGCACTCGGTGATTTTATCTAGGCTGGGCTGTGCAGAATTGCGATTTTTGGTCTAATGGCCCACGTCTCTCCAGTTACAAAAGGCTCTTCTGTAGACCTGCCCCATCAGCAGCTTAGTAAGACAAAAGCCCCATGTCTACGGGGAGGTATCCCTGATAGGAGAGGTCAGAACTCTGGATTATAATGTTGCTGAAGTGCCTGGTGGACGTTGCCATTGGTCTTGGCTTCTTACCCTGTTCCCTGTCACTGTTAATGGCTGCAGAGCCATGCCTTTGTTTTCTCCCCTGGCCCAACGTGTTGCAGCATCTCACCATTCATGCATCCACCACCTCTTAATGAACATTTCAGATGCTCTGCTTCTGCTGCCAGTGAAACCGCCATGTAGCCACTGCCCCTGGGAGTCAGGACTTGCCAGAGCAGTAGCTTGTGTGAACCTTCCTATTGTTCAAGTTCAGAGCTAGCGTGGCCATTGTTACTTATCAGTGGCTGCTGTTTTCTGTTACAGCCTGCTCGAACATGAACTGGATGCGAGCACTGGGCTACAAGCCGGCATCCTAGGCCTCCAGAGCTCTGCTGAAGGTCTGAATTGCTTCCAGCTCCTTCTTAGAAGTCGCTCTGTGTGCAGTAGAGAATCACACTCTTGGGCTCTTCACTTCTCAACTTGTTTCTTGCCAGAGAGTTCAAACCAACCCTACAGTTGTTCTTGTTCCACTAGAGTTGAGAGGATTTTCCCAGATGCTTGTGAATTGCTCAGAGCACATCAAGAGGCACAGAAGTTTTTTTCAGGCCAGAAAATACATACTAGTTCCATCTCTCCACAGGCTCAGAAACTGAAATTACGCATGGATGGGAAAGTACAATTCTAAATTCAATAATACCTTGCATTCCTACAGCATCCTCCTTCCTGGGACTGGAAAAGGCTTCATCACTGTTAACCACTTTAGCTTAATGGTAGGTGCGCATTTATTCAAAGATAGGTTTGCAAGCAGGTTAGAAGCCTCCCCTCCTGTATCGTTTTCTGCAGAAATGAGCGCCCTGTTATGCAAGTACTGCCCAAAGAGAAACGCAATCATGATGAGGTCTTCTGTGGCATCCCTTTTATTTAGTGCATAGAAACATTGCAGAGGGAGAAAGGGCACATTGGTCAGCTGGTGGAAAAATTGCTGGGAGATCTGAGTGCAAGTGCTAATGACCCTCCAACTCCCTGTTACCATCTCAGCTGAATTTCTTTGACTCAAACATGCCTAGCCCAAATCCCTTCTAAGGCCTGATGTCTAAAGTTTTTTGGAGACTAGGCTTTCAGAAGTGCCTGGCCTGTGGGAAATATTGCACACCAGAACTTGGCCAGATTTTTAGCTGAGTTTACTTTCTATAACTCTCTCTTCCCTATCTGTAAAACAGAGAGAATAGCGTTTCAGACCGGCACTGAAAGCACAGCTCTCTGCAGGTATGAACTATATGTTATTTGTGGGTCTGGCTGTTCTGGGATGGTAGTAAAAGATCATCACTTCACAGGAGAGCTGACAGTGTTAGTACATAAGGTATTCAAAGAAAGTCATTTCTCCCAACTCAAGAGAGGAGAAAAATAAGAAAGTAAGTTTTCTGCCTCACAACAAATTCTGCACGCTCAGCAGCTGGTCCCAAAAACAGAAGTCGCTTGATAAAGCAAAAGGTGAAGGGATGTCGTTCCCTGTAAGGTCTAACTACACAGCATTGTGAAAAAAAATCAATCTGTAGTCTCTAACACCTATTTCCACTGGGTCTGCACTGCTCCTTCTTGCAATTCCGCAGGAAACACAGAGATTTGAAAGAAACATATGCTGCTGCCTAGAGAGTGAAATTCTCTTTATCTATAGGCCAGATTTGACATGTAAAAATTTCCCCACCTGTACTCACTCCATCAGCTGGTCTTTATAGGGGTGCTCTGAGTTTGAGACGAGAGTTGTTCTGTGCAGCCCTGCTCAACCCCACTGCCTGATCCTCTCTGTGCTAGCAAAAGGTACCTTTACTCTTGAAATTCAACATCTTTTCCAAAAAGCAGTGAGCAGAGCTGTAGCTGAACTGCTAGAAAAGTGGACCAGCTTAGCGTCAAACCAAAACAGAGATTTGTTTCTATTTTTATTGTGCAGAACAAAGAATACTGTATTTTTATTTCAGAGCAACTCCGAATGTTTTGTTTCACTCCAAGGTGCTTTGTTTTGTTTTCAGCTCATTTAATCTTGCAAAGAATTGTTTGAATTCCATGCTGAGACAGGGAATTATTTTGAAATAGAGAATTCCAAATGCTTCATTATTTTATTTTTTTTTTAAAAAACAGCCTCGGCATTGTTTTTCTCCCAAAGGAAACAATTCCCTGAATTTCTGTAGTATTTTAGTCCTATTACCACTGAAAAAAAAGAAGTCACTCAGCTCTCACTGCAAGTCACTAGAAGAATTAACACCAGATGTGGCTATATCCTGAAGCATGTTACTTTCAGGTTGCCATTAGGAAAGCACCTTCATTCCTGGAATTACTTTATCTCTGTGTGCACAATATCCTCACCAACCCAAAGGCTAAGAAATGGCTTTTAAAGGGAGCAAAAATAGGATACAGTGACTTTTCTTTAATAACCACCAAAGGCATACCTGGAAGATCGGAAGGCAGAATCCAGTAAGTAGAGGAAGGTCTAGAAAGACGTGTTTGGGGACTGTAAATGATGGATCTGGGAGATGAACCACCGTAGTATTTCTACTTAGACACCCTACAGTTGGCATTCAAAGCCAAGAGGCATTCCCAGCTCTCCTGGAGAGGAGCCCAGAGTCACTGCTGGATGTTTGCTCTCCTGTTGCTGGCTCCTGCTCCAAACCGATGTACCTGCTTCTCTCGGTGGGATGGAAGCAATTGCCTTAAAATGGCAGAAGAACCCAGAGAGGAAAGGGTGACTCCCCGATCCTGCGTCCTGCAGGAGTGTGTCACCATCACTCCTTCAGCAGATGGATGTCTGTACCAAGATGCATTCTCATCTCTGAGGAGGTGGGAGCTGGGCCATGTGATCCTTGGGAAAACAAGCCAAACCCTTGCATTTCAGACAGTCTAGGCCCTTTTAAAATTAGCATTTCCATTTGCGTTTGATTTTTTTGTGGGTGCTGGGGAGCATAGAGATAAAGCAATATTTCTCATACAGGCATAAGGTGCATTCAAAGGGCTCTCTCCTGTCACCAGCACCTCTTCACTGTGCTCCTCATGTCCTCTGAAAAACCTTGAATGCTTCTCCATAACTTCTTTCCAACCCCTTCTTAGGACAAAACATGACTCACCCCTGCCCAACCCTCCTGTTTGTCTCCCCCACATCTGGAAGCCATCTGGGTCACACTGCTGAGCCTCCCCAGATCCTGCTCCCCGCTCCGCAGGCAGCCCGGGAGGAGAAGCCCTGCTCCGACCACGTCAGTCTCGTGTTCCCCGACATCCCTGGCTCTGTCTCTGCAAGACTGCACCAGCATTTCCCACACTCCTCCAGCAAGTGATGGTGGGCTGACGGGACTTAGGACTCTGCCTGTCTCATAGAATCATAGAATGGGTTTGGTTGGAAGGAACCTTTAAAGGTCATCTAGTCCAACCACACTGCGATGAGTAAGGTGTCCTCTGAGCTCTATTTCCATCACAGTCATCCTCCGTATGTCACATCTTCTGCAAAGGTGGGCTGTGGGCTTTTGGACACAAGGCTACAAGAGGGGCAGTACAGAGTTGGATGAAATGTTTGATTATACGATATCTTGTCTACAGCTCTGACCAACAGCAGATGCTTCAGAAGGAATAAAAAAAAGAGGGGATACTTCTCCAGAACATTCTCCCAGCCACCAGTTTTAGGCCTTCTTGCAGCAAAGGAGCCATTTTTTTGTTCAATAACTTGGCATGGGCACCTCTTCTCCAGTTTTGGGGTTTTTTTAGGCATGTAAATTATTAGTTTCTGCAACACCTTTGTTCAGGAAGGTCCACATCTTCATGGCACACTATGAAAAGACCACCTCCTGCTTGTCATCCTCTCAAGAGCGAGTAGCATAATTTTCATTTTTCTCAAAGAGTTGTGACCAACGACTCGATGTCCAAGTGGAGACCGGTGAGGAGTGGCGTTCCTCAGGGGT
>NW_009637453.1:0-201 GCF_000690535.1 Cariama cristata | reverse complement strand
TCAGCACGTTTGCCGACAGCACCCAGCTGTGCGGTGCGGTCGACGCGCTGGAGGGAAGGGATGGCATCCAGAGGGAGCTGGACAGGCTGGAGAGGTGGGCACCTGCGAACCTGATGGAGTTCAACAAGGCCAAGGGTAAGGTCCTGCACCTGTATTGGGACAATCCCAAGCGCAAATAGAGGCTGGGCGGAGAATGGATGG
>NW_009637452.1:469-812 GCF_000690535.1 Cariama cristata | reverse complement strand
ACCTTTGCATCTTTGCTGCCGCATGGATCCCCATCTCCCATCTCCACTGAGATGGCAGACCGAAGGACCTCACAAGTAGACCACCCCTCAAATGCTGGCATGCCTCCCCTAGGCTTATCTCTAGCGAGTCTGGTTTTAAGTTTTAACCCTTCCCCCTTCAAATCTAGTTTAAAGCTCTTTCAATGAGCCCTGCTAACTCCTGTGCAAAGATCCTTTTCCCTCTTTGAGACAGGTGTATCCCATCTGTTGCCAGCAGGCCTGGTGTCTTGCAGACCCAGCCATGATGAAAAAAACCAAAATTCTGCCAGTGACACCAGGCTCAGAGCCAGGTACTGATCTGCTG
>NW_009637452.1:0-413 GCF_000690535.1 Cariama cristata | reverse complement strand
ACTCCTGAGCCCTTAACCAGTCGTCCCAAGGCCCTGAAGGCTCTCTCAATTGCCCTCAGACTTCTTGTTGCAACATCATCACTGCCTACCTGATAAAAGCTAAGTTTCCCCTGCATTTTGCTGTCCTGGGATATCATCACAGTAACACTTTGCATCTGCAGAGCCCCAAATTTCCTCTCAAGAGGTAAGTAGCTCTCCTTCCAGAGAAGGAAACACACCTATTTTAAATGACTTTGCCCATCACCACATACACGCACCCTGTGCTAAAAGAGCTGGACACCAGATACCCTCGCTCCAGCTCACCCAGGCAGATAATGTTTCTGGATTGCCTTTAGTTGCATTAAACAGCAGTATACGTGCATTTTTATCGGGTATCCGGCAAGCACCGCTGAAACTGCCGCTATGTCGGCCCT
>NW_009637451.1:87853-108370 GCF_000690535.1 Cariama cristata | reverse complement strand
CATCGATCCAGCCTGTCCAGATCCAGATCCATTTCTGTCTCTTGTCCCAGCACCACTTCTTGCTGCTGCTTCCAAGCATTGCCACCCGTTCTCAAGGTCATAAATTTCTTTGGGATGAGAGTGGCACGTGGGTGTGGGTGAGTTGTTCAGGGCCAAGAGGCCTGACCAAGCTGACACACAGCACCCAGGTTTTAACAGACTGGCATGACATACCATGAGCTTTCACACTTCATGACAATCAGTTTCAACTGACTTGCGCTAAAGCCTCTTAAAGGCATGAGCTTTCTTTTCCAAACAAATAACTCAATCCCATTAACAGATGTTACTGGATACGCTGTCATGCTAAATCTATTAATGGGATAGGTTAACAGGGTTCAGTTTAGCCTCAGAGGTGACCAGCATTTAGATGTGGTTCCTTGCACCATAGTTTCTGAGCAACTTTAAGTCCACTAAACCCACTGCTGCCTCTGGATACATTTCTAAATAACTTAGACTCTAGTACTTCAGTACTTTTGGTACTTTAATTAGCTTTTTCTGTGCTTTATCTATCTACCTTTTTGTTCAGGTTGTGCCCCAAGTCCATTGGATCTTACTGCTTTTGGGTTGCGTATCCAGAAACCTAGATTTGCCATGCATTTCTCTGCATAGTCTCTGTTCACATTCTTTGTCCATTCGAGAAGGCATGCGGATGCAGGCTTCAGGCTTACTGCAGTCTGCCTGTACATCTGGCTTTGTTAGCTTGTCACCCCAGATGTTATTTTCATTTAAAAGAATTAGCATTTTGATTTTTTTTAATTTTACCTCAAACTTTCAGGCTATTTATATTTGCCATGCATTTCTCTGCATAGTCTCTGTTCACATTCTTTGTCCATTCGAGAAGGCATGCGGATGCAGGCTTCAGGCTTACTGCAGTCTGCCTGTACATCTGGCTTTGTTAGCTTGTCACCCCAGATGTTATTTTCATTTAAAAGAATTAGCATTTTGATTTTTTTTAATTTTACCTCAAACTTTCAGGCTATTTATAGATTTGCTTGAAGCTACACTAATACCATTTTTCAGATTAAAGCACAGTGTCCTCCATAAAGCGAACAAGTTGCTTTGCTTTCCTTTTGAACGCCTCAGGGACTGTACCCAAATGGCAGGTCTCCAGAAACAGCATCTGGCAAAGGAGAAGTTTAGATACCTGCCAGAATTATGCTTCTGCATCAAAAGTAGAAAAATTGTTGCCAACAGCCATCCTTCCCAGAATGCACCTTCTTTTAGGTAGTAGTCTAAACGGTTCCATTTATATGTTCATTCAGTTTTTCCAGAATCATGCCTACATAAGGAGAATCTTCCATCTTTTCTTTCCCCGAAGCAGGCCAGGTGGTACCCTGGCTGTTGTTTCTTTTGCTTGGACTGCCAAAGCAATGATCCTTGCACTGACTGAAATCATAGTTCTTCATGTAGTCAGAGGGCCCCTGTTGGGAATCTATTTAATGCAAAACTATTGTATTCTGTAGGAAGAATTCACTGATTAATCCTTCTGCTCCTCATCCCAAACTGTATGACATGGAAAACTCAAGTTTTACCTGTACTGAGATGTGGGTGTCATCTCCTGGCAGAAACATTTTATTCCCCTTTTTTTTCCATTCGAGATGTGGCATAGGATAGGCTGACACCTCACAGACAAAAATGACATCATTGCCCGTGAAATTCTGGACGTCCTGAGGTGGCATAGAAATAACAGGAGCTGCAAAGAACCAACACAACCATGCTTTAGAAGACAGTGAGCAAAAGACAACACAAACACAAAAGAATATAACATTAATTTCTACTTTACGTGATAAAACCAGTTTACCTTTTGCCATCTCACACATTATGAAGAGCCACATGATTTCAAGCAGCTTTTAAAGCTCAGAACACCTTGTGTCCCATTAAAGGGTGAAGAGCCTTTTTAAAAACACTTATTTCAAAGGACCCGTCTGTCCATCCCCTTGCACATGATTGTGAAACTTAGGCTGAAATTAAAAGTTTAATTTGTGTCCCATGAACTGTCATCATGGACTAGACTCAAGGCCCACCAATCAAGCAGCCAGTACTTGAACAGACCTTCAGAGGAAAATACAAGAAATTCTGTAGCAGGCAATCACAGAGTACCTTGATTGTGCATTGTAGTTCTTCTTAATTTCTTTTATATTTTGGTTAGCTTAAAAGCTGAAATACTGAGATTGCTAGCTTGCCAAAATTTATTTTCCGAGTACATCATTGCCTTCAACTTGCTAAAATCTCATCCCCCTCTGTTACCCATGGAACTCATTGCAGCAAGTTACAGAATAACAGCATTATCCTCAATTGCTATCAATTTCCTCTGATGTTCTTGTTATGAGACAAGTAATAAAAGTGATTGAAGTCCAATTATTTTATAAGGTTTTATGTTATGTTTATTATATTTATTAGATTTCCACGTACTTGTTTCCTATTGTTCTCTCACCCTCGCCTCCCTCCACTGTTTATTCTCTCTGAATTATCCTCTCCCACTTTTTCTCAAAGAAAAAGCTGACGTTAACCACGAGAGGGAGCCAGTCCAGGGATTTGAAAAAATAAACTATCACCTGATGCATTCATACACGATTTAAATACATATCCCTCTATAAGCATGTATGAAAATACTAAATGTTAACAGGAAATGATGATATTTAGCAGCAGAGAGCAAAAAAACATATTTACTGTTATCACAGCTTTCCTATTTTTGAGATCTCTGCTTTTTTTCCTGATCTGTTTGTCCTCAGCAAGAAATGTTTTTCCTTCTAAAGTCTGTTTTTTTTCTATTTCCATGCCAGTGTTTAAAAATGAATGCATTTTCTGGGCCATTAGACTTGTATTTAATTATTGCTTTTATTTTTGTACAGACCCCAGATGCTTGGAAATAGAAACTTATAGTAAATAATTAATATATTTTTACTTGCAATATTTGAATCAATATGTAGGTACAGCATTTATGCTTCAGCATTTGAAATTGAAACAGCGTGTTCCAGGTTTTCAAGCAAGGTTTCTAATACATTTGTCAGTTTTTCAGGATTGGTATCTGTGCAGAAAATATCAAATGCATACTGATTAAAATTAATTAAAAACAAAGTATACAGCAAAGTATCAATTTCCCCATTTATGAATGCCTCTTTAAACAATCATGCTACTCTTTAAAAGCAAGACTTTCAAATTAGGATACTTAAACCCTTAAATGCTTGTTCTTTCATGAGAAAGGTACATTCAGAATCTGTATATTATTTCAAAAATCTTATATTCAAATCAGCATTAACTGAATATCTTGGGTAAGAAATTTTTGTCTAGAGAAACTGTACTCTGAAATATTAAAACTCAATGCAACCACACTCCTTTTAATGATACATCCACTGTAGTTAAAGTGTAAAAAAGAAATCACATGTCTACATTGACTCACATGAGTTCTTTAAATTATTCCTGTACAAAGACAGCATGAAAAACTTTTTAAATAGGCAGATGTCGACTGGTTTGTATTTTTGTTCTGGTGCTAACACAGGTGTCCTATAGATGCACTGACAACACTGAAGTATTGCCAAGAACCGAGTCCTGCTTATGTGACTGGCCACAGACGTGGGTCAGCCGTGCGAGGCTGAGGGCTCTGGCTTCACCATGCCACGAAACACATCGTTAGCCTCGAGGACATAAGGGTCTGAATTACAAATCTACATTTTAGCTGTTCATGTACAAGAAATTTGGGTAGCACTGTCTACCATACACCAAGACAAATTCCACACTGGAAATACCCCTGCCTCTGTTAACTGTAAGGAGAATACAGATGATAGCTTGGAAATCTCTAGATGTGGGCTGAGCCCCACCCAGATAAGAACTTTTATAGAGGTAGTTAAGGCTTTGCCGGACCAGGGCTGACCAGGACTGGCATCATGTGAGATCAAACTCATAGCAAGGTGGAAGAACCACAGTTTTGATCTAACCAAATTGCCTTTTCTGAATCTGAACACACAATAAATACTTGCATCATTTACTCAAACTTGATGTGCCTCCAGCAATCAAGTAGTACATGTCTCACAACACCATTTTGCTGTATTTTACAGAAGAAAATGGAAGTAATGAGGTATTATTTTAAATTTACAAACTTCATTTTTGAGTTTTTCAGATTTCATGTTCAACCAAATTCTCCCATGCACATCTGTGTGTACTTTTTTTGCATAACTGTCTTTAGAAACAGATCTTTACCGTTATGGTAACCTGTCATTTTGATTCCTAGAGTAGATAAATTTTTCTTGAAAGCTATAGAAAGCACTCTGATGTCTCGGCATCCGGAGGTGAATGTGCAGTAGTTGCTCCTTTCCTTTTACAGTCCCAGTCATGAATTATCCTCATGTGTTACAGAAGACATAACCCAGAAGCCAGGAAAAGTCAGAATACTGCTTCACCTTTCACAATCAACATTAACCCAATATCACTCCAGACTAATGAATTGGATAATACAATTTTTTTCCCCCTTAACTCATATTAATTTTTGCCAATCTATGTCTGATTTCAGGAAAATGGCCAAAAATTTCATGGCTTGTTTATTTGGTTTTTTACTCCAAAATGTACATTTAAAATAAATTATGTGACACAGCTAAATAGAATCTCTGCTAGATTGTTCTGTTCGTTAAATCATCAGCAAGAGAGGTTGGAATGTGAATGGGGAAGGATTAAGTGTGGAGAATCTGTATATAATCAATTTATTTAGTAACCTTGGTAAATTATTAGATAAACAGGTCAAAACTAGCTTTTCAGGAAAAGCAGGGCTTTTTCAGTCTTTCTTTAGGGAGCTTGGCCTTTTTCTTCTCCTTTTTCTGTTGACAGACAAAAGATAAAAGGCTATACTCTTCTGATGAAAGGAGTTTATTGTTATTTATTTATTCATTGGTTGCTGTATACAATTAATCCATTTAGCATCAATAGGAAACAGCAGATGCTTTGAAGGAGAAAAAACAAAGTACTTTGAGTTGAGTGAAGGTTATATTTATAGCTTGGTACCAAAACCCCACAGCGTTCAGTGTTTGTTTCTCATGCAAATTGGAGTCAGCGGAAAGCGAGGGCCGCAGCGAAGTTGCTCCTCTTAGAGCAAGGCTCCCTGTTCCCTTTTGTTATCAGCTGCAGCCATGAAAAACTGTCTAAATCGCGGTGCATTTTCACATGCCCACTGTGCTGCTTCAGATGGCTGCTGTGGCAAAGAGGGGGATTACTGGTAGACTCTTACGCGGGATCAAGGCATGGTGCCCCCCATGGTAGCACCTCTGTGCCCTACTGCTTGCTGAAAGGCGCAAGCTCCTTCCAGGGTCTAAAACACAGTCTGCAAACCCAACATGGTCAGCTGCTGCTCCGAGAGGTTGAGAAGAGGGGCATGTGTGCTCCCCCCCCCCGCCCGGGAGCCCAGCACTCACCTCAGGCTCAAGTACTCTGCTGCAGCTGGGCACATACACCAGCTGGGCACTTGCCTCTGCAAGAGCCAAGGAGATGGACCTCCATTTTTCTTAACTAAACTCTGCACAGCACGGACATGGCTATGAACTTTCCCCCAGGCTTCTGTGCAATTCAGTAAGCTGAGCGATTCCTAGGAAATTTCTCTGCATTCCTGGAGAGAGGGTCCAGCCTTTCTGGGGACCCAGGGAAGCAGTGGGAAAGCATTGGGGGTGATGCCTGCATGCAGAGCAGCTGAGCTCATTCCTCCTGCTCGATGAGTGGTGTTATGCGCCTCAGGGGTGACTGCAAGGCCGGATGGATGACAACAGCAGCAATTGAAAGTGGTAGTACTTCCAAATTAAAGCTTTTTGTACATGGCCTGTTCTGTTTAATTAATTAGAGCGGACCATTGCTTTAAGCCTGTATGCCTGAAGAGCTACCTCTGCTGAAAAGTTAACATCACTTGCTACTAGAGTGGCACTTCTAATTGAAATCTTCCTGAAGGCATTATGCTGCAAGAACTAGTGCTATTTTAATCCCAAATAAGAACACCTACCTGAGGGCTAACAGGCTTTCAATCATACTGTGGGCTGGTACGCATTGAGTTTTCTGAATGTCTCTTTACTGACAAGCCTCATTTCCCAGCTTAATACCCTAACGGCAAATAAGGGATTCTTTAATGGATCTTTCTCTTGCAACTAGAGAAAGAGAAAAGAAGTCTGGTATTAGCTGTTCATCAGTTTTCCTTTTAAGTACTCAATATCCAGTGTTCATTCAATATAAAAGCACACCATACAGTCTAAATTGGAGGCAACAGATTGCTAGTGAGGAGTGGGTAAAATGTACCTGAGTTATTCTCATATATGGACCTTTGCCAGAGATGCAATTTCAGATTCCCAGAACTGTGACCCATTTGTGACCCAGAGACCTTTTCTACTTACTTCATTTGAGAAAATATTTAACTTTAAAAAAAACCAATAATTTCTCATTCAGAAAACAAAAGCCTGCTCACTTTTTCATTTTCATTTTATATTCATGTGACTTAGGTGAAAGGTGCCCAGGAGTAAAGACTTGTAATAACGTGAAGAATGAGAACAGCATATGAGCAGGAGGCAGGATTCTTCCCTACAACCTAGCTAAGAATCCTTCCACTAAGAATCATCGCAGACAACTGTTCATGCACTGTAAGTGTCTTTAAGGAAATTGTTTCAGTTTTATTTTGTTCTAATATTTGGATTTCTATTTCATGGGTTAGCTAGATTTTATGATGATTCCAAAATTGGATTATTTTGGACATTTTGTGAAAAGAACAGACCTGCTAATTAAGCCCTATCTTCTTCTATTGCCTCTACTTTGCTGCTTACCATATATACACACAGCTGGATACCTGCATGCATACACATATGTATATATATATAAATGAGATCTGCATTGCTATCACCACTTTAATATCAGGTTAGTCCTCATATAATAATAATTATTTGTCCAGTCCTCCCTGACTATCCTATCTGTTTACCTATTCCCAACCTCACATACAATTTTTGTATAAAATATCTCATACTCTGCTTATTCAAAGCAGAGCTAGTCTGTAGATCTATGGCTTATTAGTCACCATGTGCTTTAATCCACTAGTCTAAATTAGAGGCTTATAACATACAACATCAAGTACCAGCTGCTGTCACAAAGTGGTATTATAATAAAATGATGATAACAAAAATGCAGTGTTCGTTAATAAAGTTAGACTAGAACATTTAGTAACACATCTGAAAATAAGAATCAGATCTTTGTTCACTTTGGAAGTGCCTCTGTACATATTACCTGATTCACATGGCCCTTTATGTTTCATGCTGATATTTCTTTTCGTAGCATAAGCCTTGTTGAATTGACAGATGTTCTCGTAGGTTTTCCCTTCAGGTCCACAGATGCTCTCTTGAGACTTGCACACACACTGGGGTTCGGGGACTTCCCCAAATCTTGCTTCATCAGCGTCCAACCTGCACACAAGGTTGTCCCCACATTGCCCGTAAAAATGATTGCCCTGGTCCAAGTCGCAGATCTGACCTTCCACATTTCCACATTCAGGACAGCAGCCACAACGGTCCAATACAGTTCCAGCTGGACAGTCTTTAGGCTCAGAGCAAAGTGCCAAATCGCATTTTCCACAACTATCTCCTTCCCTTAACAGCCTCCACCAGCTTCGGTGGTACAGGGCAGGGAAACTCTGAGAAACCTGCACCAGTACTACCAGCACTGCTGTAACCATCGGGTGCTTCATCTTGAGAATGTAATGAACAAGCAGAAAAGGTCCTTGGAGTAAAGCCAGGGGGGGTGAAAAAAAGAAAAAGAAAAAAAAAAGAAAAGAGTGAGCTAGTGAGAGGAAAACTTCACAATCCTTTTTTTGTTTTAGAATATAAAACCTACTGCAAATGTAGGCTTTAAGAAGAAATTAGCATCAGACTCCTAATCTGGAACTGATAATAAAAATGCATACAAACCCACTGGCTTTTCTCTAATGCAGTTTGGAATGTGAGTATTGCTTGCACAGAAACCAAACTGCCCCTTCTGACAGCTGAGTTGAAGCTCTCTGAAAAGCTGTTTGCTCAGTGTCTCCTTGAGCCAAATTCACAAAGCGTTGCTCTACTGAAATGACATTATATTGCAGCTATTGAAGAAAGGGGAACAGGGTAAGTTAGTGTAAAATGAAGAAATTAACTGCTATGAGCTTTCCGCCCGCTGCCCCCCCCATCAGCTGAAAAAGACAGTCACAAAAAGATAAACGTGGGTACAAAGTAGTACCCAAGATGCCAGTAGCCTAGAGCTGAGCTAGTGCTCTAGAGACTGGAGCAAGGTTTAACACCAAATTTCATCCATTAATGATCGCAGCCAGGGGGTTCTGAATTAACAATTTACTGACAGGCTCTTTACAAGCAAGGGACAATCCAAGACAGCTGGAATTGACTTTAAACTCTTGGATTTAAGACAAGAGGTTCCTACACCCATTAAAGAACCCATTGTTTGCTCTACATTTAGCTTCTCTTCAGTGTTTATGGATGTCTGGGGTTTGCAACCCAAAATAATGTGGTCCACATTTGGCTCGAAGAACAAAGTGCGAAAGGTTTAGAACATAGACAAATGTGAGCAAGCTGCCACAGCATCTTCAGACACCCCAGAAGGAGCTTTTACTGAAGTATTAGATGCATCACTCGTCTTTTCACACCACTTTTCTGCCTTTGTTTCTTACACTGGATTTCTTTTCCCACTTTTTCTGTGCATAAATTTCTGTCAGTTCAGGGAGATGGGTTTGCAGAGTCATTTCTTGCCAAGTGTTGCACTTTTCTTTGTACATCTCAGGATTTAGGCATGCTTCCTATCATCCTACCTCATACCAGAAAACTCCCCTCCCATGCAGCTCAGCGGAGATGCATCTTGCTGTCTGTTGGAGGTAGAAGTGAAGCATAGTGGACTCACAGACCCTGCAAGTATGGCTCAGTACAATGGGTCAAGGATCACCACTCCCTACAAATGAAACATCTTTGTGTTAGCTTAAAATAACTCTACATGCATCACGTTTTCAAGATATACATATAAGACATTGTTAACAAGATGAAATAAAAGAGAAATCATGCTTGTGTCTACTTGTCCTGAAATCTTCCAGAAGCAGCTTTTTCTACTCTTTTTATATTCATGGTGCTTAGCTGCTTACATAAGCTCAATGAAGGATGCATTTTGTTGTACCATTCTTACAACTTCTGGGCACATCCACAAAAGCAAATCTTTTTGGGACATATGTTTTCTTTCCATCCCAAACATCTCCATGGCTTTTCCCAAGTTCAGCTTCTTACCTTCTGCACCAATTGAGATTACATCTTGCTTTGAATGAAACAGCAGGCTGCTTCAAAATCACTTCCTTCTCCCAAACTGCATATAACACAACTTTCTCTGGCCTACATTAGTGGAACACTTCTTAAAGCCAGCCTGGAGAGACCTACAAGGCACTGCTTATTTCTGTGTAATGGCTGGACTAACTCCTATTTTGTAATGCATGTTTTTGCTTTGAACACAGAATCAGATTGTAAAGGAGTAAATTACGTGTGTAATTGATGCTTTTAACATTGAGAGTCAGGAAAAAAAGTAACCACTGAATTCAATGGGAAATTGATTTTTTTGTCTCATCTTATTCTGTTTAATGTGGTTTATTTCACACTTCCTCATCAAATTCTAATTGGATATTTAGTTTTGCATTATAGGGTCTACTCATCACTGTCTATTTTATTATTTGTGCCTACAACTGTAGGAGATGAGTATCTATAGGACAAGGATTTGCTAAGGCTCATATAAAGTAAAAAAATGTGTGTAGTGGTGAAACCATATACGCAAAGCGGAGCCAAAGCAGGGAGAGATTGCAGGCCAGCACTGCCCCTGTTAAGGCTGACCTTAGCTTTACCTGTCATTTTCCAGGAAACATGTGATTTGAGGGCTGTAAAATAGAAGTATACAAGGAAGTACCTCCTGTATCCTGGCACTGAGGAAACCCATCATAAATATCCTAGAAAGCATTTTTGGCATTTATCAGACTAACATAATCCAAGTTCTTGGTGGGTTTAGCCTCTAAATTAAGACCTGGGAATGTCTGTGGTCTTCTTTGAACAGTTGCCCCTTGGCAGGTGACCTACAGCTGGAGGTTATTTGGCCACTGATTCCTGAGCTCACCTGTAACAAATTGGGGCAGGGAGAGGTTAAAGCACTGTGGTATGACATGGAGAAGGGGCCTGATAGCTGTCTAAAATGGCTTTCATTAGCAAGCCAGCTGTGACAAGCTGAGAAGAGCATTGCTGTAACTCTCCACGCTGGATGGATGTGTGGCAGCGTCAGAACAAGGGGAATAAAGGGGAATCAAAGAAAAAGAGTGGGATGTGCAGCTAGGTTTGAAGTGGCATATCTAAAGGCATAGTTCCATCTGGTTCAGCAATAAAATCTGCATTATTTCAGTATGTCTCTAATCCCTGAAGCTTGCTTTGGTGGGTTTGGTGGAAGAAAATGTTGATTTTCATCACAAACCTTGGATTATCTTAACCCTAAATATCTCCCAGAACAAAACACAAGCAGCAGTGGTTTAATGTCACTGGTGGAGTTGCACGACAGGCACCAAAGGACACTGTCTGCTTTTCAGACACATTCTCCAAATGCTGCCTGGAGAGCTGACAAGCAATGCAGATGAGGCCCCCACGACCCTTCCAACAGAGGAGGAGGTAAGCAGCTGCAGTGCATGAAGGGAGCTTTCTACCATCAGCTGTGAAATAACAGTTTGGTGACTAATTTCTTTAACAGGCAGGTTGAACAGCATTAGTGTACCCTCAGTCTTAGCAGGCAGGGTAGTGCTGGTCATGCAGCAATTTCCCTGGCTTTTTCTGGGTATTTCTCTGTGATATGATCAGTGCAATGAGTTCTGCCACCATCTTGTGGAAGGAGCAGCACCTGAGTTGGATGATGAGCAGTAAGGGGACATAGCAAAATGGCCCAGTGCTTCCTGTACCCTCAGACTGCATCTTTCACCAGGATGTGGGCAACATCTTGCAGAATAATTCCTGTAAGTGAATTGTTAAGGAAATTGTATTCCTATTCATTTCCTGCCTTCTTCTTGGGGCCCGGTGTTATGCTAAGCTGCTGACTTGTATTGCGTTATTCTACTTTGCATGGTAATAGGTAAGTACGTGGCTGATGCAATTTGAAATCCTATTGCTAGTGATTCCTGAGGTACTGCTCTTTCAGACAAAATGTGGTTCAGCTCTTCATTCTGTTTTTATTTGTGTCAATGTGAGTTTTACTTAAGTAAAGGTTTCTGAATCTGGTTCCTGCCAGACTTGCAGATCTGGTGCTTACACAGGCATGCACAGGAGCCCTGTGAGGAATAACAGCAAAACACAAAAGACTTTGAAGCGTTCCTTGTACCTTCTCTGTCCTGCAATGGTTCCTCTCCTTGAACCAGTGAAGTAAAGTTTGAAAACCATAGTGCTCTGTCTCTTAGGTTGTATTAAGTACCTGTTCTTGAGATTCCTTTAGAGAGAATAAATTTTGGCTGACTTGATGTGTTTCCATTCAAGAAACTTTATACTTGTATTATGTGCATAAAAGAAGCCAAACATGCACTAAAGAAAACTAATGTTTATTCTGTTATACTGGGTAATAGCAGACTACAGATGGCTGTGCCTATTTGGTATATGCATTACCTGATACTGTACCAATCTCCTAGGATAATTCCCTGCCCTCCCTGTGCCCCAGCATCCAGAATTGAGCTTCATTTGAGGTGCTCAGCTCACCTGAAAACAGCATTTGGTTTTGTAGAAATAAGTAGCAAATGGTGGAGATTAATGGTGGATGAGGCAAAAATGGTTGGATGCTATTTGCAGTTTCCTAACAGAACTGCTGACCAGCAGTGATACAGGCACAGGCAGTCCTGGGATCTCCAAACATTGCCTTTTTTGGTGCCAATCCTATTTGCTGACACATTGCTTTCATGAATCTCATCGTTAGTGCTGTAAGCACATGAAGTATAAGTTAATTCTACTGTAACGTGATTATTAAATCCATTAATCAAAGGCAGGAGATCCGTAATTAACTTATTCTCCAGCATCAAGTAAATGATTCTGCTGTGAGCTTTAAGAAAGCAATTGTTCACTAATAGCAAAATACACTGGGGCTATTAGACTATAAGGCTCTGTAATTGTATAATTAAATTATAAATTTTGCATATTTTAATAACATACATTTTAATTATTTTCTTTGTAAAGTTAAAATGGAGGATCATTATTTTTGCTTTTTTTAAAGTTTTACATGTAATTTGCCAAAAACGAAAAAAAAAAAGTATTAATATCTGTCCCCTGCCTGTAAGTTGACTGTTTTCATGTAAGACTTTGGCTAGGCTTTTGGTGATTCAACTTGGACCTGTCTCCAGCAGTGGCTGACTATAGATTTTTCCTATTTCACATTTCAGCATCTTCATTGTTGGTGACTGGAGGCATTCAGATTTTAACTTGCAAAGACAAACGAAGGGCCTGATAGCACTGTTCTAGTACCAAACACTTGGGTTTGATAAGAGGCTTACCGATTCCTTTTCACACAAATAAGTCTGGAAATTCCTTTTCACAAGCTGGTACTTCCTTCCAAAGGGCCAAATGTTTCAAGGGTTCTTTTCAAGCCTGGTTCACATCTCTGCTATCCTTTAAATAGACCAAATTTCTGAAAGCTTTGTAGTTTTATTGAGAAACACCCAAGCCTCCTGTCCCATAACAGGAACACAAGGTGATACTGGAAACACTTAGGGAGTCAGCAGTAGGTAATCAAGCACTTCTCTGAAGCCATTCTTTTGAGAGGTGAGAGTTACAGTGAGGAGACTTGCACAGAAAGTATCACAAGGGTATTTCCTCCCTGTGTCCCGCCCACATTTCCAGCCTGGCAAACCTTAGTTGCTCATCTTAACCCTTCTCTATACACTTTAATCACAAGTGCAATATAGAAGCAACACCCAGCATCATTCTCCTGCCTCTTGAGGGAGGTGGGCATGAAGGTTTGTCCACTTCCTGCCTTAATTTTAGAGAGCGCTAATGGAAAAGCATCCCCATGTTTTGTGCAGACCACAGTGTTTTCAGGTGTCATGTTTTGCTGCAGCAGACGCTGCAGTTTAATGCAGAACAAAACAATTTGTGTGTCAAAGGCAGTTGCTGTCTATGTCAACAGTGATATAGTAGTGCTGTTGGGTACGGCAGGGCTTCAAAGACAGCGGAGCTTGGGGAAAATGTTATCAAACCTCGCCACTCAAAAACAGACGAAAAATGAAACACACAAGAAAGTGTGTCTTGCACATGCTGCCAGCTACAAGCAGCAGGACAGAAACATGGTAATGGGCCGGGGAGCCTGGAGGCAGCGAGGAGGGAGGAGTGGGAGATATAGGTGAGGCCCTGGGGTCCCCAGCCTATCCCAAGGCTGTGGGTGGCACCCACTTACTCATGCCACCAAGGGTTGGATGGTATGAGTGTGAGAGTGGCTGGCAAGACCCCTTGCTATTCTCAACCCCTCCTGGGGGCAACTTTTCAGCAGTATCTTTGAAGACTGGCCTGGTCATTATTGCAGACCTGCAACAAACATGCTGTGAGCAGTTGGAGAGGGGCTGGAAGGCAAAAAAAGCCCAACCAAAAACCACAGGAAAAAAACCCCAAACCCAACATGGTTCTGGCTCTCCTGATGTTTTGAAGTGTTTCCACCTAACAAAGACTGGAAAGTGATGTTAGCTCTGGCCAGCGAGAGCCGGCTGGGTTTGTGTGTATCTGTCTATCCACTTTCCCAGCAGAGGGACAGTGACAGGAGGCAGACAAGAATAGGTTTAAGCCTGAAGATGATGCTGGTGGTGCTACTAGTTACATGTACAAGCAAAGCTCTTAAAAAGAGCAAATGACAGTGTTTCCTGGGAAAGCCTAATAGAGAGAAGGAGATCTCTGAAACTTGCAATGAATATAGAGTTGGTTTTCTTGGCAGCCTTAATGCTGATGGATAGGACAGTTTGCCTTGTCCAGTTTATATAAGAGCAGCTGATATAAAATGACTTCATAGCTGGATATTTATGAGAAGTTTCATTTCAAATAATATAGTTTGTGCCTCTGGCGGTGCTGTGGTTTAGCCCTGTTATTACTGGGAACTAAATCTTTAGGATATTCTAACTATAACTGCAGGGCCTGTTTGATCTTCCCAGTAAAGTTAATATTTTCCAAAGCAATGGAAACTTTATAATGGAAAGTCTCATTAGCAAAAACTACCTGTCCCTAAAAGCAGCCAGGAAATTGGGCACAGAGAGGAAACAGGGGATTTTCCTTCAGCTTCATCTTCTTTCTCTCACACAGCAATACTGAAGAAAGTAGTGTTTTCCATTACAGTGAATGTACAGATAGACTGTAACGATTCTTCTCTAGAACAGCAACTAGAAACCAATGTCTGATATAAAGCAAAATTCTCTCGGCTTGTCTCTGCTGCATATGGATCTTGCATAAAATACTCTTTTATCTCTTGAGGGAAGTAGGATTCGCCCCTGGTGCCAGACCTTCGCCTCTGGCCATCATTGCGCTGAGATCTATGTGGGAGAAGGGCTAAGGAAGGAGGTACTAGTAGCCCCACTGAAACTTCGCAGGCTTTTTTTTAAAGTGTGAGTCTTCCCTGTTTTGTGCCAGAGCAGTGGTATAAATGGGATATTCTCCAATGATTCCCTCGCCCCTTTGGAGTGTGCAGAGCTAAGGGCTGCAGTCAGTGAGGCCCACAGCCCACATGGTGTTGGTAGGGCCCCTGTAGTCCCACAACAGCCAGAAGAGGCAGAGTGGGACCTCCTGGAGCTGCCAGCTGCGCTGAAGCCTCCCTTTCTTCAGGTTAAACCATAAATCAGACTCCATCCTCTTCTTCCCATATTTCCTTCAAAGGCACAATTAGCTCTGACTGTTGTTACAAAGGCAAGTAAGTCTGCAACAGACATAGGGGTCAGGCTGTGCGCTCTGGTAATACAACTTCCAAATAAGTCATGTAAAAAGTCTGTTGCCTGGGCAATGGCGGTCAGTTGAAAATGACCCAGCAAAGAAGCTGGAGAAGAGAGCAGGAATCTGCTTCCCACCACTGTGCTTCGGTTGGAATTGTTCCAGAATTTAACACTTCTGACAAACATTTGTGTTCATCTGTGACCAGAGGGCTTGAAAAGAGATGCGCTGTGCTGCCCAGTGGGGGAGACACACAGGTTGTGTGTGGGGAGGGGAGGCTTTGCTGGCTTCTGTCTGGGATGGTTTGGGTACCTGTGAGTTATGCAGCAGTAGGAGATGGAAGTCATGAGAGAGGACAGGAGGAAGCTTTAGAGTGAGTAAGGACAGAAAGCAGTGCTTGAGCCAAGCTCAAACGGGCAGCACTTACCACTGAAAGAAGGGCTGAGTGCACAGGCGTTGCCTCTTGCTGTTAGATTTCCTGCTGTTCTCAGGACTTCGTGTGTTGTCTACGGACAAACAGGACTGCATCAAAGAATCCTGTAGATGAGCACCCTTGGGCTTTCAGGCTCATGCCTCCGGTCAGAAGGAGTAATCTCCAGACAAGATCATTCATCTAAATACTTGGAGGCTAAAAACCAAACAAACAAAAAATCAGTGGTGGATCTCTGTCACAAATGCTGAAGACCATGTTGTGCCTCTGGGAAGACGAGGCTTGTCTAGGGATATTTGCTACTCCTACCTTTCATTAATGCTTATGCCCTTGCAGTCAGAATGGGGCAGGGCTCTGGGCTGCATTTGCCAATTTCTAGAAGCCCAGCACAAGTCCTTGCTCCTTTACCGTCCTGCTGTTTCTGAGTGTCACAGTGAAGTGGGTAATTCATCTGTGAAAGCTCTTAGCTTTGCAGGTTTGTCCCTAATAAAAGGCATGGAAGCTGGAAACAGCATTAAATGAGGGAATACAAATGAAAACTCTGTGTGAGCATAAGTTAAGCAGTAAAGGCCTAAGTCCGTTTAAATTAATAGCCAGACTCCCACTAATGTAAATGGGCTCAGGATTTCACCCTGTGCTTTTTAGCTTATCTGGCTTCCTGTTTGAGTTGGCAGGGCAAATGTCTTTGTCCCTGTCCAGCAGGGCGTACTTCGGGTTGGTATCTTTAGCCATGCTGTAGCTGGAATAGACTGAGACTTCTAAGAGCGTTCCATCAGCCTGGACAGAAAAACAAACACAAACATCTTGCATGTACTGAAAGTCATAATGTTTTTGCACTAAATGCTGACCTACTTGTCCTAAAGTAGATGTTGGAAAGCACAAGCTGTCTTGAAAAGCTAGTCTGGTCTTCTATTTGTCATTACATTTCACAACTGACACAAATCTAAATCTGCACTAAAGAGGCTTTTTATTAAGCTACTACCTCAGCTTACACAAAACACCAGTTAAATGGCATCCATTGATGCTGCAGGAGTGAACTGCTCTTATATCAGTAGAGTGAAAAGGATACTGCTGCCTTGCTGCTCTCCTGTACCGCAGTACATTGCAAATGTAGAGCCACTTGTGTTTGTGCTTTACAGCCAGCAGTTGTGGACTGCAGGGAAAGAAAATGGCAGGACATCTCTGGGAAAATCTAAACTGATAGTATAAAGCCAAAAATTACTGTCTCCTTGGCAGGGGAGGGAAATAATCTATATATTTAAAGCAAGGCACTGCAAGTGGGCATATGTCTCAAACTGGATAAACTTAAAATTCTGGACTGGTGGGAGGACTTGGTCCTACCGCGGTGTTGAGAGCCATCTGCATGGTCTGACTCTACCTGTAGAGCTTTAATTCCATGTTCTCTGAACTCTGACAATTTGTTTTCTGGGGGTCTCAATCCAATAAAAACATAATATATTACTAAATTAATAAAAATCTACATGTTTAGTAATTTAGCAGAACTAAAAAACCATCAAAACAAATACAGGCCATTTCCATCCAAATCCCTCTTCTGGTAGAGGTTTGGGTAAATGGAGGGACGCTGCAGTGTGACTGAAAATAAAACCCCTACAACATACTGGAAAAACCAAAACCAGATGACTTCTGGATTCACAGGCTTCCAGAGGGGCAAGTTCTCAGGTCATGCCCCCAGACAGTCAGTGCTAAGCAGATGCAGCTGCCCAGCGGACTCAGCTGGAGCCCTGTCCCGTTAAAGGCAGGAGTCAGGACCTCTTTGCGTGGGTACACCCTGAATCTGAAAATGTCTTCTGTTTCAAAACTGTGCCAGTATACATGTCTCTGCTTAGGATCTGGGATCTCCCTGTAGAGTACACTGACATTATACAAAAGCCTTTCTTTTTGCAGGAGAATAAACCAGCTCCTTATCTAGAACTAAACTCAGTTCACAATTCATAACTCATCTGTCCATTTAGTTTACAAGCAGGGATGATCATGCAAATGTTAGCTCCCAAAATAGGGATTTCTTGTTTGCAGTCACAAGTACCTGTGCTAATCTGATGAAGCAAGCAAGACATAACACAGATTTCTGTGCCCAACCAAAGCAGCTTGCAGTTCAATATTGAATTTTCCTGGTGAATTGCCAAGTGAGTAAAACACAATTAAAAATAGTTTCAAACCACAAGAACTGTAAGGAAAACCGCAGTCTGTTTGAGACACAGACCTCAAAAGGGTAAGGAAAAAGAAAGAAAATGCATCAAATTATTCATTACAGACTTAACACTCACCTCATTAACAAGAAGCCCATTGTCTGATCCCAAGTGCAACAACAGGCTGTAATTTAAAACAGCTTTTATTCATTAATGAATAGAAAAGTTATTTCAGTGAGAATTTGGAGCAAACCTATGCCAATTACCAGCACTAAACAGTCTTTCCTTGTAAACATATGGCTTGCTGTGTGTTGTGACACTAAATACAGTAAGCAAATGAGAGTGGTTTCTGCTACCAATTCAATCACTAGGTTTGAAATGGAATTAACCTTTTAAAAATGCAAAGTATTCCTTACAGCAGATGGTAGTGTTTGCATATACAAATACCTCTTGGAAATCATAATGTAAACCACATGCTCTGAAACAATAGGATTCCTGAGCTGAACCCTTCATCCTCCTGAAAATGAAAAATAATGCTCTCCAAGCTCAGGCTGGTGGCTGCTGCAGCAGGACCAGCTCCTGCTTATGCTGGGGTGAAGCAGGCATAGGAAGAGTTAGGGGAAAAACAAGGGTGGGGGGCACAGAAGGAAGCAAGGGGACAGTGGGATGTACTAAAAGGTGGTATTTCTCTATCACTTGCTGCTATGCTCTTAGACATATATATGTTAGCTCTAGAGGAGGGCTGCAAATAAGCTATGTTAGCCTGTTTAGCTCTCCTCTATAGTGCTGCTCCTTCATATTTTAAACTGGATAAATTAATCCCCAAAGTGCTTTATGCTGCTGTGGCTAGACTGCTTTTGGTCCCTGTGCTAGCTAGGGCGACTCTCCATAGCACAGTATGAGGCTTTATATTCCTCTGGGTTGCACCGGATACAAGCACTTGCATCTCTTGAAACCTCCTCAAGTTACCTGCCTTGCCTGACTGCTGCTTGCTGTCCATCGTGCTTTTCTGTGCTAACACACATTCACGAGCATTTGTCCACAAAGGCTTAAAGTAAGTGCAAACGTTCTTAAAAAGAGACAAAGATTCCAGAAGCTGCAGCTTTAGGAAGTGCACGTAAGGAAATGTTAGAGCACACCAGAACATCACTGCAAAGCAGAATTCTCTCAAAAACCAAGTCAGTCTTTTCCTCTGTACATTCATGTTCTGCCAAGAGCACAAACAACTGGCACCATGGTGGAATAGTAAACGTTAGGGGTAACTGTTCTGTAGCTTGTCCAGATGCATGGTGCCGAGTTCCCTCAGAGCTGCAGGGCAGACACGGTCAGTCAGAGGTGAAGCGGCTCCTGGCTCAGGCTCTTTCAGAGAGTATGCCGCTACTCAGAACCCCTCCTGTTCCCTGGAGAGCCTTTGCAAGGCTGAACCCTTAAGCAAAACAGAGCTGTGTGCAGTGCTCACCTGTGGCTTTGTTCTCACCTGCAGCTTATGGGTTAAATACCAGTCCTGTGTGGGAAAGGCTGACTTTCAGTTGGTGTCTGTCAAGGTATTGGGGCTTCTCTTTGCACAGCAGTAACACGGAAGCTGCTCTGCGTTCCACAACTATCAGGATATGAAAGTCTCATCTTGAATTCAGTGGTGCTTCTAGCTTGTGTTAGACAACACCTGACGGAGACAGGAAAGACTTGGGATTGTGCAGTGCATCACCCTGACCCCTCTGCAGAACGTGTCTGAGCTCGCAGTGCTCATCTGTTTCGTCGTGTCTGGGACCACAGCAACACCAGTAATAACACCAGGCTGTTCGAGGACATCAGTGCAGCTATGCTGACTTGCTTCACTGTAGGATATATTAGCAAAAATTAATTTTGGTCCCTCTAACAGGCCTGCTGTACCTGCAGTAAGATAGAGGCTAGATGGCTTGCTTACTCTGTCTCTTACTTTCCATATCGGTCCTTGCTGAGCATCAGTTTGACCACTGAAATGGCCTCAGGACCACTCTGTGCATGCCCCTGAGGCTAAAAGTTAATCACCTGTGTTACAGCAGGGCTACAGGGATACACTCATCTGTAGAGGTGTATTAAAGCAGTGAAGTCCATCAATGAGAGAAAAAATGGTACGTAGGAACAAATAAACCAGGACTCCATACTTGCTAGATTTTTAAGAGTCTCTGAAGAAAGATGTTTCCCCTGGCCAAGCCCAGAGCTCTTTAAGAATATTCTCATAAGGTATCTGGGAAAAAACCCTCCCTCTCCCTCCCTTCCTTCTTGAAGTTACCAAAATCAGCAATAAATGAGAATGGACAGAGCTGACACTTTTCAAGACAACATGCTGTTCACTAGGCCGTGTCAATAAAAAACATTTTGCTGCACAGAGGTTTAACTTAGAAAAAGTCCTGAGCAGCAAAGTTGTAACGAAAGCTGGATCTAATGAAAGCAAGCCTTGAGAGTGGCAGTGTACTATAATGTACAAAGAAATCCCTTTTGTTAACATTAGTATTTGGTGGCTGGTGTAGAACACATTAGGGCATTTTAGTTGGGTTTTAAAGAAAGAAATTGACACAGAAAGAAGGTAATGATTTTTTTAATAGAGGATCTCTCTGAGGGTTTGTGTTCATATCACAAACATTCACTTTATTACATTTTATGGAATGGACTTTAAATGCCAGTATATACAAGCCAACATTTCATTATTGGAGTTTGTGTTTATTCACTTGCCCTTGTCAGTCTGTTCCCCTTTGTCTTCTTGTGCTGCTCTTTGTAAAAGCTATGATTTATGAATATGTGGTTTAGAGCCTCCACAATATAGTGTGGTGAAGTGGTTCGATAAAAACTTATTAAAGTAAAAAAAAATCTATAGTTTCATATTTTGCCCACCTTCTACAGGAACCCCCAGAAAGAGACTCTTCTACTAGGCAAACACTGCGTGCGTGAGACTAATATAAGCAACACGCTGAGAAGCGTCACTCAGCCAAACCTC
>NW_009637451.1:86474-87822 GCF_000690535.1 Cariama cristata | reverse complement strand
CCTGCTGAATGGTAGCCACTGCAGGCAATTACAGTTTTGCCTACATAACTGCAGGATTACACCCTCAAAGTTATGAAAGTTGCATAAACCAAAAAGGAGGCGGGTGGGAAATCTGCCATAAAACGTTAATTTTAAAATCAGGAAATAACGACTTCCAGTAGCCTTAAGCTACATAGTACTAAATGGCATTTGGTTCTCAAATGGAAGTGTGTGCACGCCACATATTTAATTTATTTTTAAAACAAAGCTCTAAGTCCTGCTGATTGCAGGATAAACAAAGCTGACTGGCAGTTTCCAGAGACCACTTAGAATCTTAATTTCTGCAGAAACATAAAACTGTTTCAGCTTAAAATAGAGAGTGAAAGGCTGATTTAGATCATCGTACCTCAGCCCACGCGTGGGTTTTTCACCCAGCAGCCCTGCTGACTTGCCACAGCTGCACAGGCACATAAAAGAGGGGATGACAAATGGGCCACTCTTGCACATGGCTGGCAAGAAACAAGAGCTGCTTATAGCAGTGAAAGCTGAAGGAGGCACTCACCAGGATGAAAAATAATTTGTGAGGAAGACATGGAAGGTGGTAGAATCTGTTCAACTGCAGCACAACAGGAAGAGTACAAGAGATGGGTTACAAAACAATTTTGCTGCCTGTATTTCATGCTCCCAAAACTCTGAAAAAATGCAGCTCTACAAATAAAGAGCCCTCTGTCTCAGGGGTGGATAACTTCAGCAAGTGAGGATTACCTCAGTGAGTCTGACAGGTACTAAAAGCAATGAAGCATACCACTGCACCAGTGCCAGCAGCACTGAAATCACTGGTCTGGCACCACATCACCCCCGGGACAAGCAAGCACCATGCACGGGAGCCGTTCCTCTGCGCACGGCACACTGCTGCCTTCGGGTCCTCTTACTTGAACAGAGGAGCCATTGAGACAGCAATCACAGTCCCTCTGTTACTGCTATCTCTGGCAAACAAAGAGTAACAGCTATAATCCTACATCCTCTTGGAGATCTAAACTAGAAGGTTCCAACCCGATTCAGACTACCAAGATAATTCTGCCACCTGTAGTGCTCTGTGGCCTGCCACGTGCAGTCCTGCACACCCATCTCCGTCCAGGTGAGAGGCTGGATGCTGGAACGAACAGCAGGTACGAAGCACAAGAGCCCAGCACAGCCACTCAGCTGAACAAGCAGTTGTCCAGAGTCAACGTTGTTAATGCTGATGCACCAAGGCTTTGCATCTTGCATACCTCACACGCTCTTCTGCTCTGTACCTCAGGAGACACAAGAGACCATTTTGTCCATGTTGGATTGACTGAGGTTAGACACCTAGATGCCCATTGGCAAG
>NW_009637451.1:41895-86443 GCF_000690535.1 Cariama cristata | reverse complement strand
CCTGCTGAAGCACGAGAATGAAGCGACTTATTGCTACTAAAAATATAGGTAATAAGCCCAATAAAACACATTGACCAGCATGAAAAACAAAGGGAAAAGCAATTTGGAGTAGTGGTCTACATTGCTGGGGTTCTGAATTGTGAAATAACCAATAATCCTGTGCATTTTGTTTCTCAAGACACATTTGATTTTCTCATGAGTTTTCATGGTCAAGTCACTGCAGTTAACATTATCGCTGGAAATCTCAATGCTTGTAAAGCTGATTTTCCGTTTATAGCTGGTGATGGAGCTGTTGAGGATGTTAGTGATGTTGACTTCTTCCATTTCTTTACTGAGTTCATTTGCAGGCCCCTACAAAACAAGAGTGTACAGTTAGTTTTAGGGCTTGTCTTTTCCTGCAGAGGGGAAAAGTACTTTAATAAGGACACCATAAGGATAAAGATAAAACAACACAGCTTCATATGTGTTCATCCCAATATTCAAGCATGCCTTTCAGCTGCTGCCTATTTTTAGGAGTGCCTGAAGTCCCAGAGATGCCTGTGTTTCCACCACTGTATTTCTGGAGGTATTTTGAGATCTTTGAGCAAGCCTCACTCTATGTCACTGAGCAACCCAACATCCACCTCCTACAAGACATCCATCTTTTCACATCTATACAGTAACTTAATCACTGGGGAACTCAGCATTAAGGTGGGAGACCTCTTTTCCCTCTGACAGGATTTGGACCCTCGATGGCCACTGGACTATAATCATACTTCACTATTTAATTTCTTGCACTAAAGCAGAGCGCTTTGAAGAATTCACTCTCTCCCAACCCCCACAGAACATTGTGGGACTGATGATTGGTACTGTCTTCTGGGAAGGGAGCAAGAAGGGCTCAGCTTTCCTCTAGTAGAGGAAATTACCTTCCAGATCAGTGTCCTAATCAGAGTCATTCCATAGAAGAGCTAAGAGGGTGTGTTTTACTGGCTCTTCTTGGGCTGCATTTTGAAAGGAACAGAGGTGCTTCATGCTCTCCCAGGAGCTCAGCTCAGGGCTACAGACTCGATTCTAGTGGCAGGCCAAAGTACCTTCCTGAATATGGTCCCACCAATCTAACGTGACTGTCAGCTAAGGCTGCTGCAGTTTTGGCTGGTGTGCAGAAGTCTGTGAGACACAGCAGTCTAGTGCTATTCATGTGTTTGTTGCACACAAAAAACTTAGATTTAGTGACAATTAGGAGAAGCAATTGTTACTGTATCTGTAACAGGAAGACCATTTGTCTTATTCAGATAATGGAGGACTAATTATTGTTGATCCAAGATAACTAGGCTTATTAAAATAGATCAGGCTTTACCTCCTGAGGTGCTTTAGCTGCAGACTTTTGCGATGAGCTGTAGTGAGCCACTGCGTATTCCACAAGGGCACCAAAGATGAAGCTGAAGCAGATGCCGAGGTAAACATCAATGGCCTTAATGAAACAGTTGGTTTTTGAAAGTGAACTTCGTGAGCCAATCATCAGAGTTGTCATGGAAAGCACTGTCGTAACTCCTTGGAAGGCAGAAAAGGAAAGACCTTCTCTTGTAGACACTTTGGAAAAGGCTTGGCCTATCCTTCTGCACATGTTGTCACTCTGTTGCTAGCCAGATAGAGCATATTACTTCTTGCCAAATCATCCATCAACTTAAATGCTTTTGTATCGCTAGCTACTGGCTTCACACAGGCTCTCCCTGCCTTTGACAACTTGGTTCCAGCAGGCATTTGGCTCTTTTATTTTTCTTGCTTTCAGTAAAACAATCCCCCCCTCCCTGCATTTCACAAAGAAGGTGTGCTCTGTCCTCTGCTCTCTGGTGTAAATCTACCAGGAGCCTTGGCCATACACAGCTCTGCAGGTGGGCAAGCGTGCCAGCCACGGCCTGTCTTCCATGCTTCATGCTGCTAACTCAGCTCGCCCACAAGTAAAAGCAGAACATGAGCAGACTGTTTGCCATGGAACAGAGAGCTCAAAAAACTACCGTCTACCAAGCCCTCACAGGCTCCCCTTCCTGCTTAAATCTCCCTTCCTCAGGCAATAACTCACCAATACAGGTTCTTGCAGGCACTGAATCCAATGTGATCCAAAAAGAAACCCAGGACAACATGACGAGCAGAGTGGAGGGCACGTAGGTCTCCAAAATGAAGTAAAGGATATTTCTTCTCAGTTCAAACTGCAGGATAAGTCGTGGGTAACTGCCTGTTCATGAAAGGAAGAAACACCATGAACGTGAGATTCCCAAGGACCCTTGAACTGAAATTGGGCCCTTCAGCTAATGATGCACATCAGCAGAGCTGCATTGCAATTGTGGGAGATACATTACTTATCCAAGCTTGACTTCTTGCCTCAGCTGTCTTACTCATCTAACACATCCTAGAGGAGAGGACACATGCACGCAGCATTGCTGGACAAGAGACATCTAAAACAATGTGTAGCTTGCAAAGGGGCTCCAGAACGTAATCCATAGTGGAAACATTTTATACCAGTGCCTTAACTCAGAGTAGAGAAGGGCTGATGCTTTCATCTGTTCTCTCATACTCAGCACATTCCATTTTTCCCCAATAACCACTTTGAAGGGGGACTGCCAAGTTCAGTCTTATCTGATGGCTGAGAAATAAACAAAAGTTTCAGCAGGCTCTGGCTCACATCCCAAGGCATCCCAATATCTTATCATCACAAGGAATTAGACTCCCTGTATTCATTAATAATTTGTCATCTTTGATAACTGTGTCTTTTTGTGCTCAAAAAAAAATCAGTCAATTTTTTAAAATCAATTTGTCATAATACTGACATAAGAGTTCTGGGGCTGGATCGCTAGTATTTTCAGGAGATAGTTCTGCTGTTTAAACAATAGTTCCCTTTGAAATGTAGAAACAAACCCCATGTTGTTCATCGGCTGTGTACACTACAGTAAACAACAAAACATTGTTATTTTTAAAACCTGGTCATTTGAAGGAAGTTTTGCCCCCTTTCATAGTGTCTGTGATTGGAGAGAAGAGTATTTACACTGATAATGAAAAAGACATTGAATTCTGATGTGCAAAGGGATCTTATTTCATCATGATAGAATTGTAATTTACAAACAAAAGTATATTTTTAAAGTTAATTTTGCTCCCAGTTACTGTAAACATGGCTGTCTGCAGTATTTAGTCTGCACACCTGGGAAGAAAGGAGAGTTTCTTCAGGTATTTTGTGGAGAAGGAAAGAAGTGGAGAACTTAAAAAAAAAAAAAAAGAAAATCCATCAAGTATATGAACCCTCCCCATCTTTCTGTGGATTTCCATCTTACAGAATATCCTGATTGCAACTAATTGGATTTCACCATCTTTCTGTCCATCTGTTTTTGTGAGATTAAGATTTGCTAAAGACTTCGCTGGTTCAGCCTTAAGCCAAAAGATATTGGCCCACTGAAAGGAAAGGAGGTGGGAGGGGAAACACTTGAGAGGTTTTCTTGCTTTTTTCTTTCACTGATTTACCTGTTTCCTGCTGTGACTTCGAGACCAGGGTATAGTAACGTTCCACAGTGTACTGAGAGAGCCGCAACTTTTCTATGCCATGGACAGAGTCATTTCCTCTCAACCACGTGAAGATGACATCGTTTTCATCATATCCCCCTAAGGAGAACATAGAGACCCATGTTACTGTGGTTTAGCCAGTGAGAGCCCAGCTGTTGCCCTGCCCTATCTCCTGAGTCGGAACAGAAACACGATCCAGGCATCGTGCGTAGGCTGCACAAAGACCCTCTTAGCAGTGTCAGACAATGGGTGGACATTAGCTGTTCTTTCGTTGCTGTACTTACAGTCTGCTCATTCAGATTTCAACAGGAACACGCCACTGTGAATGATGCATAACATGCAAGGCTGCTGAGAACCTATTTTAATCATTTATGCGGAGTGTTTCTATTTTAAAATATTTTAACGTTTTAAAAGATAATGTATTCCTGTCATCCGCAGTTTGATTATGTGCAGCAGGATAAAACTACTGCATCGATCAACCCTCAAACATAGTCTCTTCAGTCATGAAAGGAGAGCAGGAGAAATGCAGTGGTTAAAAAGAGAGAATACAAAGCCCGCTGAGCCCCTTACCAGGTCACAGAAAAAACTTCACTGAACTGTCTATTCAAGTGCTTAAAAATACCAGAAAAGGCATTTTCAGTTAGTCAAGAGCTTGGAGCTGAGACTGCTATGTGGTTATGAACCAGGCTATTCTGGCTGGGTGTGCATTGTCCAGAGAACTTGCTCATAAAACCAGCATTTTCTACAAAACATTCCTCCTATCCCCAAATGTTTTAAGTTACTGAGGACAAATAAATGCATCTGATGTTTAGGTAACACTGAATTCCTGCCTCAAAACAGTGAGACAGATGAGATCAACAATTCAAGCAGTTATTAGTAAACTCTATATACGCCAGCTGAGTAATTGCGTCCAGGAATGTAAGTGATGGCATAACATGACCTCAGGTTGGACTGAGGGATACGTCAGTCTGAGGGCTAAATCTTGTACTGAGTCACCAGCCTGCCACTCACTTGAAAAATTTCACTTAATTTGGGAAACAAGCCCATCAATCTCACTAATTTGATTCTTTTATTAAGTGCCCTTCTTTGAGAAAACAAGTAGGGACGCTTTGATTCTGATAATAAGCTGTTCGCCCTGGTAGAAGGAATAAGATGCAGTTGCAGCTCTATTTTTATCTAATTGTGTTTTCTTATTAGACACAAATTACCAGAGCTTGAGTGTGATGAACTCCTAAATTAGGTGTCCAGGGTATGAATCCCTGTGTAGAATCCTAAGCATGTGACTTTTCAAAGTTTCTAAGCAGTTTTATAAATTGTGGTTACTCAGGAAAATTTTATAATAAATGATAGATTGTTGTTAATTCATCTGGTGTATATTTAAATAGCATTATTTCTGGGCACTTATCCTAATGAAATCTCCAGTGGGCAATGTGCATGTAATTTCATTGGAATTATACAGCAACTGAGCATGATGTAGGACCCAATCACTTTTAAAACAGGCCCAAACAAGCTGTGCTTTAGCAGAAGAGGCCAATCATTATTATTTCAGGAGCTATTCTTTGTAATAAAGTTAACCATGGTGAACTAATATGATTTTAATGTGAAAATAATATGTGCTTCCCTAGGTGCTTCATGCTGCAACCCCAGAAGTTAAAATCTGGTCTTTTCAGTACTGAGATTTTAGATGTTTCTTTTTGCAACACGAAGTGGGAGAGGGTTGCTTGCTTGCTGTGGAGCTTCACAGATACAGAACAGCAGCACTGCTCTTGCTGAGCTCCTGGGTAAAAGCCTTGCAGCATTCTACGTTGTTCTGGAGTCTTTCCCAGCCAGCTTTGCCATGGATGAGCTTTTAATTTAATTGAGAGCAGAACTCACTGATTATTCCTTTTCTTGAGACTTCCAAGGCTGAGACTCCTCCTGTTGACGAGGGTCCCATCATCTGCATCACTGTAACAGAGAGCCCTTGTGGAGCAGCACATACCACAAAGTTGGGTTTGGCCTTAGTTGCAGCTCCTGAGTTTGAGAGGCATGTTCAACTCGGACTCTAGTAAGAACCACCCTTCACACCGTCTTGTTACAGTGGAGGTTTGGGAGGTGCAACAGGTGGTAGATACCTAAAAATGTGAAAAGTTGTTCCTTGCTGCGCTCCATCCCATGCACTTACCCCACAAGTTAGTTTTGAAGAAACTGTGTGTGCAAAAGGGACCGAATTTAGAAAGCCAGCCATTATTACTTTATGCTTTTGGTGCAAAATTGAATTATTGACGCTGCAATAAAAATATTATTAATTACCACTCTCTTTATAGAAATAGTACAGGGACAGGAATCCTCTAAAATGTGGATTACAACACAAGCATTTGAAGAACGATGAAGCAAAGTTGTTTTCCTTTGGACATTAGTATTTGCAGGAATAAAAGTCTACTCCAGAAAGCCACTGTGATGAATCCAAATGTTCAAGACGCATAGTTATATATGAATAAACAAATTTGAAGTAAAGTCAGTTTTTTCTAGCATGTGATACTTACAGCTTTCTAGCTGCAGTCTGCATGTTTGTGTGTCCATGGGATATTTTGACAGGTCCATGTTACAAGCAACAGTAGTAGTGATTCTGTAGGAAGAGAAAGAACTCTGAAAGTTGCAATAAAAGCACATAATGAAACATCTCTGTTTTTCATAGTAAACTAGACCGCAAAGGCTCTGCTCTGTCATTCAGATAATTTTGATCTATGAAATGAATGGACTGATATAATCAGAGAGAACTCTCCTTAAGCAGATACGCTCTCTGCAGCCACGCTTATGAAAATGTAACTGAAGGAGGAATTTGGCTTTGCTGTGGTGGGAGATTTAGTGTAGATTTACATGTTTTCCAGTGCTACACTTTGCACATCTTAAGAAGTCACCTCTTGTCACCTAAGGCACAGTAACTAACTACACACATACTCTGGCTTGCTCTAACAGGGAGGGCAAAGGAGTTTTACTTTGCAGCTAAGGTAACTGGGACACAGCTCCTGCGAGCTGGGAAGAGGTAACGCTGTATGAACTCCTAACAATTACAGTGCGCATTTCTGCAGTACATATACAAATCTGCTTTTTGCTAAAAAGCAGAAATCATGGCTACGTGGCACTGGATAAGCAAATTGTTTCTCACTATCTGTTAAACTTTTGCTGTTATGATGTCCTCCCTCCATTCCTCCCCTGCCTCCATCTGACTCGGCTTATCTTGGGTGACACCTGCCCTTGAGAGCTTTCTGAGCAGGCACTGCGCTCAGGGCACAGCGCATACCACGATGGGGAATCCTGATCCTTGGCTGGCCTTTCCAGGTGGCCAGAACAGGGGGGTAATGGATCAGAAGGGTATCGTCACAGTTGGCTTGTTGACCCCAAACTCATTACTCATGATAGTTGGTATCTGCTCCTGTCCAGCATAATTCTGGAAATCTATTCTGAACCAGCAGCAGCAGCAAAGCCAAAGTTTGATTTACCTTAAGGCATACAAGATAGTGCCATTAGAGAACAACCTTATGAGGCGGTTCCCCACAGTGACGTCGTGCAGGAAGGACCTTTTTGACTCCACAATGTACGTGTCCGGCACCCAGAGCAATTCCACTAGACGAGCATCTAGCGTGAAGCTCTTGTTGCCGTGGAAGACCAACCGGGGGTCTGTCCAGCGCTGCCGCAAATATATAGTAGCTGTGTAATCCTGGGAAAGAGAGGAAAACCTGTGAGGATGCACATTCAGAGCACCTGCACAGCACAGCTGTGGGTATGCCATGTGCAACAAGAGACAGAACACACATTTGTTTAACCTGTCAAACCTCAGCTTCAAACACATGCAGAAGACTATGATGAAAATCTATCATATTTAATTTACTGTATTGCGTTTTTCATATACTTACATTCTAAGGTGTAGTGTTTGAGGAATAAAGATGATACTCATAGTGCTTTTTTCTTTTAAAATGAGCAATTACTGTAATTGATATTTTTGTGTCCATTTTGCAGGTAGGAAAACGAATGGCAAGTGCACATTTAAGGGCACTCAGCAAGTCATTGACATTAAAAAAAAAAAAAAATCGGTCATTGTCTAGAGTAGGACCTTTGGAGCCATCTCTGTTTACTTACAAGCCCACATTACTATGGTATCTACGTAGTCTGCAGTCATAAACGAGCCCTGTTCTGATCACACCTCTGAAAGTGGTCAAGACACAGAAAAGCAAAGCAACTTGAATAGGAAAGTTCGTTTCTGTTCCAAATACACAGGAATATGACAAGTGTCTCTGGCAGATCCTACTTTTATCTCTTATAAAATAAAAATTCTTTCACCTACCATGTCGCTCTCAGATATGCTAGAAATACTTGCAATGTCCAGACTCATCGCAATTTGAACAGGTTCTCCTGTGGAGGGAAAGCAAAGCTTAAGCAGAGAGAAGAGTGAAAGGTACAGTAAAACTGCTCGGGATGCTGCTGTGCTGCATGGGCACTGCTCACAGCATCACATGCTAACCTTAAAACCGCAGAAACCCAACGGGTTAGACACAGTTTCAGAGCATTGCACTCACAAATGACATCATGATCCAAAATAAAGTTGTCACTGTTAAGGAGCTGGAGTTCTGTATGTGGTGATGGTAGCAGAGAACAAATATCCACCAGCACCAGCTACGAAGAGCAGCAGTTTAATAAGCAGCATTTCAGCGGCATTTGCCCATGGGCAGGCAGTCAGGGCCAGTTTGTCCCTTGTTACCCAGTCCACACTACCCGCATGGCGGCAAGAACACTAAACTTTGAACAAAGTATTTCTCACACACGGCTCTCGGAGGGCTCTCCACAAGAGGGTAGCGATTGGCATCCCTGTTTCTCAGAGAGAAAACACTAAGAGGCAGAGAAATGCAGTGATTCCTAAGACCATGCGCTGGGTTAAAAACCAGAAGTGCAGCAGCCTTTACCTCTTTTTAGTTATTATATTAATTACTGCTCTATTCACGAGCAGATTTTCGGCACTCAAGTCCTCCAATCCACCACAAGAGGGCAGCTCCGCCCCAGGAAAAGTCAGAGCCGGCGGCCGGAGAGGGCTCACCGGGTCCTGCCGCGGAGGGCGCGTTCCGCAGCAGAGACGCGACCTTCCCCTGCGGTTGGGCCTGCTTTGTCTGATCCCAGTGCGGACCTGGGGCTCCGAACAGGGCCGGGTGCTTTCCAAGCCAGCCCTCTGCCTAGGTGACAGCACAGCAATGCCTTTTCTCCTTTTCATCATCTAAATCACATTCAGGAAAGTCCAAGGGACACAATTTCTAAATCTTCCAGGTGGTTTTGGTTTTTTCTTTACTTGTTTTAAACTGTTCTAAAATCCCAAATATATTTCATTTGCAAAAGATGTCTATTTTTTAAACTAGCTGTCATTCACGTCCTCCATCTTGTGCTTAGCTATTCAGACACTTGAAGCCCACTCAAATTAACGACCAGAGGGTAGATCTGTGAGGACTCAGGGCCTCTGGAGGAGGTCAAAGCAGAGTCCTGACCATTGTTGTTTAACATTTATGGCTCTGGTAGGCATAGCCTGGTGTAGATGCAGTTAATCTCCATTAGGGAATTCAGAAGTATCTGTTTACTGATGTGACAGGATCTATTCCTTCATGAGATCAAGCATTCTAGGCATAACAAGCTGGTAAATTCTGTATTGCCCCAGAAATTACCACGGTCAGAAAAAGGAAGAAGCTCAAAGCTCCCTGTAGCAGAAGGTCAGTCTGCAGGAGCTACAATGGGAAACATCCAAGTGCTGGTGAAAGCTCATGGGGAATTTTTCTGTTGAGCATAGTTTCATTAATGGGTTCTGGCAGAAAAGCAAAATGAGTAAAAATACAAATTTTTGTAGCTTTTTTTTAAAAAAAAAATTCATCAAAATTTTTCAGGTGCTGAATGTCATTTTGAGAAACCCTTTCCTCTGTGTGGTTATAGCACTTACCTGGAAGGTGGGAGACCTGACACCCAAACTGGACAACAGCCTCAGGTAGGTTCCTAAGTACGTGACTGTCCTTCAGGTGCTCCCTACTCCCTATAGTTTCACTGGGGTTTAAAGCAGGTTTACTTTACGTCTCAGAGTGAAGTTAGAGCTATCTCGAAAGTCAGTATTTCTGGCAAGGGGAATGGCTTTATTCCTCTATAGCTGCAATCTACTAAATAGATAATACATGAACAAAAATAAAGCAGAAAATCACAAGGGTCAGACTTTAAACCAAAGCACGTACAGCTAGAGCAGAACTTAGTTTCTCTGTCAGGTCTTTCATAGAGATATTGAAGTTTATAAATTCCCTGTTCTTAACCTCATAGATGGACATGTTCTCATGCTGTACACGTGCATGCATCATCTATTCAAGATGACAGTGGATGCACAGAAAGGAGGGCAGCCTTGGCTACTGGCTAGTTTAAAAGAAACACAACCTTTTAAACTGGGGCATCCTAAAGAAAGCTTAAAGTGTGCTCTCCCCCTCCACACAAGCCTTACAGACTGTTCTTCAAACGGTCAAATGCATAGAGCCAACATACCACCAAAGTAGGGCCTGAGGTATTTGTTGTATCCCATGGTGAGGTTCTCAAACCCAGGGAGGGATGTTGTGTCGCTGCCACGCAAGTCGGATACATGACCCAGGGAGCACCTCCTGGGGATACAAATACGTACTGTTACGTGTGGCCGGGCATGCTGGGCACATCTGGTGTGCAGTTGCAGCTGTGTTTCCAGCTTGTGTTCAAACAAGCAAACAAACTGCATAAAATAGTTATTTTTAATAAGCAGATCATTGAAATCACAAGCACTTGCTCACACTGCTTATCTTGGCTGAAACTGGCACCTTGAAGAGGTGGAAAAAATGGCAGATTACCTCAGCTCATAGCTACAGGTTTGTACACATGGTAGCTTAAGGATGTTCTTAAAATGTCCCAGAGAAATCAAGCAAGGTCTATACATCACAAGTCTTAATAATAACCCACAATCTTCCCCTTCCCTCTCCTCATACAGTCTACATAAGGAACATGCATTTCTTTTTTTCCACCTGCTTATGACAACCTGAGAGAAACCTTACTGCCCAACAGCTCCTCCTCCCCAATCACTAGTCCTGTAAAGAAGCTTTCATCCTCTTAGTGTCAGGCAGCATCCCTACAGCTACTCTCAGGAGTAAAACCTCCAAGTACACCAGAAGGGGAAAGGTAGAGCACTGAGCACTTCACAGACACCAACAGGGCTTCGCAGGCTGTACCACCCCTAGCTGCTGTGCATACAGAGGGTTCAGCTCTTAATTTAAAAATTCTAAACATGAATGTTTTGTGGATGGGCAGTAAAGCTAGTACCTGGCATTATGAGGCTGACAAATCTGTACCATCATAGAGACAGCTAGAGACAGAGGTCTTGGACTGTAAAAGGTAAGTTTTATGGTGCAATGTCCCTGTGCGGTCATGTGCTCGCTTGATGAAAATGTAAACAAGTGAATCATTAAGAGTTTGTTATTGCTTTGTGAAGGGCTGAAGGAGGTGGAAGGCAGGGCCTCTGCCTCTCCCCAGAGTCTCAGGACCACTGGTCTGTGCAGTGAGAAACTTAGCAACGTAGTTACTCAAAGCTCCGGTAATTTTTTTTTCTGCTGTTCCCTTTAAAGCTGAGTTAGTAGGCCTTGGAGCTTTGCTGCAGGCTTTAGACCAGAAAGGACCTTACAGCAGAATGGAACCAGTTTGTGCACAGTATAACATAAACCATTCAAGAAATTTAGGACTTGTAGTTCCAGGGATGGTAATAATACAGCTGGGAGCCCTGTGGGGAGCATTTCCAGCAAAAACTGCAAACTGTTCTGGTCCTGAACAGGAAATAAGGGCTTGCACTGTTAATGTACATATTGTGTTCTGGGGACCTATGCAGGTTGCTCTCTTCTACGCCCGTCCCTTATTGCACCCAGCTTTCTTTGGATGGGCTGGATAACTGGAAGCATAGTTTCCTCCTGACCCACATTATTTATATGCAACGTAATTCAGATGTTCCCTGTAAAAAACAAACACACACTCCACTTACCTTTGGGTTGAAAGGAAAAGACATAGACTGGAGAACCAAAAAAATCTGCAGAACATCTCTGGAGATTATTTCTGTATTTGATCTGCTTGTCTGTGAAGCAGAAAAAAAAAGGCAAAGTTTTGTGGTTTAAGAAAAACTATTTTTAAAGGAAGGTGACTGGTAACAGAAATCCTGCACAGTCAGAACCACACACTGTGTGATGTTTAACATTCCCGGCACACAGTGGGTCCTGCCCTTTTTTCTAGCTTGTATCATTTTTCAGCACCGTGCTATCTTAACACTTTCTACATAAAATATACTAGTGACTTCTCAGGTCCTGAAGTCCCTGACAAGGTCACCAAATTTTAGCTGCCACTTTGTTTTCCATAGGGCTTTTCTTCTTTCAGCATAGGATGGCAATTAGCTGGTGTTGAGGATGGCACCATGTGAAGGTATTTATTAAATAGAAAAATATTTAGGTAGTTCCTAGAGGCAGTCACACTCTGAAGCCGAGTGAGATCCTGCCCACATATGACAGATTCAGCATCTTTTAGTCCAGGGCTCCACTGATCACCTAGACAGAAATGCTGTACCTCTGCGCTCCATTAGCTTGTACCTGGGATAAACTCATGCTTTTAATAGTAGTGTTGACAAGTCACTCAGCATGCAGTACAGGATGAAATCATTCCGCTTTAAATGGGTTTCGTTGACTTTTCTGGGAGTGGAACCAAATCTTGGCTTCTAGCCAGAGACTCCCACGGGCTCACGCTGGCCTTGGAGCAGGCGCCACAACGGGCGACTCCGAACTGTGCACTGCTCCGCTCTGCATTTTTGCTCCCTGCCTGAAATGCTGCACCAACTGCACACCTTCTCTTGAGCACACGGATGGTGCTCTGCCACACACCTAATGTGTGCTGGGTGGGGTACGACCCCGCCACAGCTGCCGGGGGAGACTGTTAACGGAGCCATTGTTAGTTTGAGCTGGAAACACAACCCCGCTCCACTACACTATTTGAAGTGTACCCCGTGTGTCAGATTTTTCCTACAGATACTGGCAAGGCAACACCATTCTTGGATGGATACGAGTCTTCCTCTTTGTTATACCATTACAAATTGGGAATGATGGTGCAAATCTTTAGTCCCCATGCCTTGGCACCAGTGAGAGCAAGATCCCAGCTTCAGATTCGGTGCCTTTCTCATCATGCACAGCAGTTAGGGCCTCAACTTCAAATCTGGCTGTCCCATAGCAACCCAAATACCAGGAATTTTCTGCTCGAGTTAAGATTCTTCCTGTGGTGATTCACCACAGCCCAGAGGACAGTCTGCCCTCTCAGCTAGTTGTTCGGCTCTGGTGCTGCGCCATGGCACAGCAATGCTCCAGGCACGGAGAACATCTTAGCCCATACAGAGCCAGTAAAACCACCTGAACATTCAAGCACCACAAATACAGGGCATCCCACCGGAGAAAGGATGTATCTAAAAAAACCCACAAAGCTCTAATATCTGTCCAACATCAGAATTCCTAACAAGGCTTTGCACTGCTAGCCCTTTTCTCTGAACATGGTGTTCAGATGTCTCCAGATGTTATCGAGTCCTCCTCACTGTAATGTGATCATGCAGGGCTAGAGAGAGAATCATGTACCCGCTCACAGCAATGTTAGACCACGATTTTGATGGGAAGGAAGTAGGATTAGTCCAGGTAGTTTAAAGAAGAACTTCCAGGAAGAAAGGACAATTTCTAAAATTAACATTTAGTTATGAGAATTCATGAACTTCAGTTGAGGAACTCCTCATGAGCATGCTTCATGACCATCTGTTTTGCACAGGAGCTGTGGTTGCTAACATTTTGGTGCATCACAGTAAGTTTGTAAACAGTTTTATTTTATCTGATCCTAGTTATTAAGACCTTATTTTGAAAAAAAAGCAAGCCAAATTCTATTTATTTTGACAACTGACTAAAGGAGGGAGACCTCTTATGTAGTAAAAAGCCTTCTTGGGACCCTGTTGTGTCTTCAGTTAACGGAAATGAAATGTGCATTGCAATGCGTGCTACCGCTATCTAGCCAAGACAGCTGAAACAAACCAACTCAGATAAATTTATAGCTGCTGCCGCCACAGACCTGAGTGAACTACAGTCTTAATTTCTCTGTGACTCTGCTAATTCTTTACAAAACAAGGGAAATCTTGTTTTCCTCCTTTAGAGGATGGCTGTAAAGATAATAAATACATCAAAGACTGCGAGGCAGTGAGAGGGGGATCTGCAAGAGAGCCAGAAACTAGGCATACCAAAGTACTCGTGGGCAAGAAAAAGTGACAGCAATGCCCAGAGCTGAATATAACCAAAGCATTTTTTTACTATTCAGTGTATCTGTTAATACAATTGCAATTCTGCTTTTATAGTGTAAGAGCTTTCAGGAGAGATTACCAGCTTCACTAGGACATTATACTGGGAAGAAATTATAATAAGATAGTGTATTTATGTTTCTCTGTCCACTAAATTATTCCAGTTTAATAGAAAAAAACCCTCCCAACCTTAAACTGTTTAATCTGGACATTTTCCTACGCTCAGTGAAAGCATGGCACAGGCAATACCAGAACAGTAGCAGTCATGAAGGCAGTACTAGTACAGCTGGTGGAGAGATTGTTTCCAATGCCAATATTACATAAAAATAATTTCATTATGTACACTCAGAGATAATGAAAACCTTGAGAGTATAACAGCTCGCTCTCAGCTCTGTGTTCTCCTTATTGGCTATGAGAAGTACACAAATATGCAAGTATTCTAGTAAAATAGATCTAACTAGAGTCCTCTGTGGAAGCCTATGTCCACTTCCAGGGAATTTCATGAAATAATGCTTCTTTACACCAACCACCACCAGCAGTATGTGTCCCACTACAGCTTAGTCTACGCTTCCTTAATTCTACTTTATTCCTCTATCTTTGAAAGGGTGGCAAGAGTGAAAACACAAAAGGAGGAAAAATCACTGGCAGCTTCAATAATTCTATTTATAGGGAATGGGGTGTGAGGTAACAGAGATGTACACTGTCACCTGATGGGGCCCGAAACGGGACCCAGGCTCCTTTGCACCACTGCCAGTGTAACCCACGTTGACAGGCTCCTTCATCTCCAGCAGCGACGAACTGTGAGGGGAGCCGGCAGGAACCCCTGCAGTCCCGCGTTACCTCCCACTTACCATCTGAAAGCACCCTCTGTGTCTTGCTGCACAGAGCAGAACATCAGCATATTCTCTGACTTTCTGCTGGCTGGTGACATCCCAATGCCAGGCAATAGGAGCATTTATGAGACTCTAAAAAGCCACTCAGAAAACCAAACGCATATGACCAGTTTACTAAGCTTAAGGTAATAATTCACAAGGTCAAATTTTACTGGAGACAAACTGCTATGACTGCAGAACGTGCCACACAGGCACACATGCATCTCGGAGTAAAACCTGGCTAGGGAAGATAGAGAAAACAAAATAAAAGCTGAAGTAAAACCAGATTGCATTTCATTTGCCCATTTAGGTATGGCCTCTATTTATTAAACTTAAGATTTTCATTATGAACTCGGGCATGATTTGTCTGCTCTGTTTCCCTTGCACTGCAAGCGAAAGCTCGGCAGGAACCACCACAGGCTGCTTGTGCTGTGGGCAGGGGTGGTTCGTGAGCGGTCCAAGGACAGCCTGCGGCCCCACACACCTGCTCCTCACCCAGACCCCGCAGCACTCAGGACACCCTCGCACCTGAAACCTCAGCCTGCCTGAACCGTATCTGAAAATTTTAGGCAACCATTTTCACTGGGCTGTTTTCACAAGTGCTTTGATTCGCAGGACAGGGTTTGATGGATGTCCTGTGAGGACGCTTATTTTCATCTCAGACAGGGAGAGATGGGGATTGTTTGGCGTCGCCATGGCTTGGCTCTGCTAGAGCACCAGCTCAGCCCTGGCAACAGTTTCACAACCTTTCCTCTGCCCAGGCCCAGTTGTGTTGCTCACGCACCGTCAACACGCACGAATGGTGCTACAGAGAGAGGCAAGACAGTCAGCGACTCCCCTTTTGCTCCCTGTATTCACTCCTGCAGGAGAAAGCCTCACTACGGCATCACCAGGAGTTTCCAGCTTCACGACTGCCTCATGGCTGCACCATTCTGTGCTGAGCTTTCTTTGGCCGCTGACATGAATGCAATAGTTGCCAAATACAATTACAAAACTATGAAAGAGGCCAAAAGCATCATACACCCTGGGATCAGACTTCGCTGGCTTTGCCAAAATGTCACTTCAGGGTCAACATGTTTGTTTATCTAGAAGAGGTTTTGAGTGATTTAAGACAGATAGAATCTGCCTTCCTTATTTAATGTTTCTTTTTTTCCCTCTGCCCTGCCTGAACTGTGAGCACTTGTCTGATCTTGAAAGATGACTACTTTGGGGATATGTGTGGGCAGGGGATTTTGTAAGGAGAAGTTCATGGCATGACAGCTGCTGTGAAAGAGTCAGGTATTCTGATGATTTATTATGAGAGCTGTTCAAATTTTAACTTACTGACCAAACAAATCATTAAAGGCTTTAATTTTCAGTTGATCTAAAATTATTTGCCTCTCAATTCCCTTGAAATTTTAACTTGAATTTTTTTTTTAAACTTTAAACCTTGTTCTTCCCAGAAAAAAAATAATTAATTGCCATCTTTTTAATTTCTGAATGTTGAAAATCTATTTTGGCAGGCCAGGAGAAAATCTGAAGAAACTACAAGGAAGAGAATGGAGTTAACAACAGGGAAACATTTTTGCACAACATTTTTATGCAAGCCACTCTTACTGGAAACCTTCGTTATCTGACACTAAAATCAATTTAAATAGAACGAATCCCATTATTACAGAACTAAAGAGCTAGTGGGATCCTGTCACATGTCAACAGATACACGAGCTCACTCCTTGGCTGGTCAGGACAAAAAGGGAGATTAGAGGCTGATGGAGGAAAAGGGAGTGGGACAACCTGGGAACAACGCCTGTACCAGTGGGTTGATAATACCAAAATTAATTGTTTCTGAGCTTGCAGCTTCAAAAATTTCTTTTCTTGCTTACAATATTTTCTGACTAAAGCACGAAATTGAGAAAATACTTCAAATGTGTTAAATAAGAGAAGGTAAAACAAAGCACATAATTTTGGGTTGAAAGGAATGTCTAATATTGACTTAGGTCTTTCATGCCTTTGTATTCTGTCAAAACCTCAGAAAGTTTCTGTTTTGGTTGGAACTAAACCTTTTTCTGTCCTGCTGGTTTCCCCGTTTGAGACAAATCTAAATTCAACCAGATTGTTTAATAACTTGACCAAGTCTAGAAGGTCACTAGTGGCCCAGTTTTTGCCTGGAAGAGCAGGAGGTGCGTTTCAAAGTGGACACTGTGGGAGCCCAGGCCCCAGCCAGGCACATGCTGGACGTGTCAGGGTGTGACACTGGTGCTGAGGGCTGGCTGCTCAGCAACGACACTAACTGCTTTATTCTGCTTTTGGTTTTCTTCAGTTGCCTTGAGAGGTTTTTTGGAACCACAGACAGTTAAACAGGTGATTTCATGGTGCTTGTAGAAATTCTGCAAGAACTACTGTGAACTCCTGCTCTCAGTAAAAAAGCCAGATGCATTCCATCCACGTCACTATCATTACATCACATGAAAAATTACCTCTCAATTCCAGAAACAGCAGGCATGGCTGAGGTGACTCGCTGAGACCATAGCACACGCTTGCTCGAGGCAACCCTGGCTGTGTTTCAGTGCACGGCTGACCCTGAGCGCTGCGCAGGGACCAGCCCCCACAGCGGGTGACAGGGAGCAGCGCCGACAGCCACCCAGAGAGAGTCCCAGGCTGCGCGGGACAAACCAACACCAACTAACTTAAAAATACAGACCTCACTCGTAACATCGTATGCACTGGTACCGTAAGTGGCACGTACATTTATATACATAGACTTTATACATAGTACTACTCTTAGTGTGAGAGAGAAGGGAACCAGGCCTATTATTTATGACACCCCATAAACTGCAGGCCTGATTCCCATCTTATTTATTCCAATGAAAGTCAGAAGCAACTCCAAGATACAAGAAGGTTTACATAAAATTAGACTCAGTCCTTATGTAAGAATGTTAAAACCATGCCTGAGTAATGCACTTCTGTTCTCAAGATGTAAACTCTCATCCTTCAAGCTGCTTGTGGCAAGTGGCAGCTTACGCTCACATCTGCCCACCCAACATGGTACACAGGTCTGCCTGCAGCTTGCAGGCCTGAGTTCTTTAAATACATGCAGAAAGTCTTAAATTATATCAAAGTGAAGGTTTCTGAGATTTACTTACGTGAAACAAATTCTTCCTCCAAAATGTCAAGTTTGGCTTCTGTTTGGTCAATTCATTTAATCTGTTTGAGCAAATACAATGTACATTAAATTTATAAATATTTACAATTTTGTACAGAAATGTGGCATGCTTCAGGCAGCTCTTTTTCTCCTGCACTAGATACCTTAAGCCTAGCTCTAATCTAAACTTGCCTGCAATTGTCAATCTCCTGTGGCTGCAGATCCGTGAGCTCACAGCCATGTTGGGCAATTATTCAGGTTTCATTCACTCGGCAAACCTGCCCCTCATGGCAGGCAGGGATCCAGGGCTGGGTGCAAAAAGTTCATCTTCCCTCCTCTAGCCGGCAGACAGATCACAAGCCCAGCAACGTTGCTTTCTATGATTTTGCTCTCTACTTGCCAACCCTGTAATTGTAACCCTATATATATGGTCCCTCCCACCTCAGCAGTTCTGCTCGCTGAGTCTCCTCCATTGTCTATGTGAAGGTATTTTATGTTTGACATAATTATTCCTGTTCCTATCAGCTGAGACAAGCATGCACAAGATTAACTCCCTCGCGGGACACAAAATGGTGTACCCTGAGCACCTTCCAAACTGTACATGTAAAAAAGAGGATAATGTCCTTGTTACATTAAAGGTAAATGAAGCACAGGTGGGTTACTGAGGATCTTCACTGAGTGCTCTGCTCAGTTCTGGGTGTGCTGGAGGAGGAAATGGGAAATAAAAGGTACTTATTACGGAAAGGTTCTCATGTGAGCAGAAGTTGGAAAGAATGAATGAGAGTGTGTCATTCAGACTGAACGGAATTAGACGGGCACAAAGATAAAGGAATACATAGAGGAAACACATCAGACGTTTTGTTTGTGAATATTCTCACATTATATCAGGCCAAGGGCATGGCTGATACACCAGAAGGCTACAGCAGACTCATGGCCACAAAGTCCCCAGTGAACATGTGGAAATTTTTCTTCCAAGCTTCCAGGTAGCAGGTAAATAAGAAGCCCTGGGTAACTCTGGATTGCTTTCCTTGGTCATCTTTGATGGCCATGACCAAGGGAAAGTTTCCCTTGTGGCACTGTGCTGGTTAGCCTCCGCTGCAGTTTTCTCTACGTCCCCTGAAGCGTGCGCGCTGCAGGCAGACCCGCAGGGCTGTGAAGCAATAAATATGATTTAGTCAAGCAATTGCTACGTGCCCTGGCCCAGCCCTCCAGGAGGAAAAGCAGGAGGGACTCGCTAACCTCTCGGAGGAGGAAAGGAACGACGGACAGAATCACTTTGTTTTGTCTTCAGTCTGGCTGAGCATCTGCCTCCTTTGAGCAGACGGGTGGCGTGGCGTGCCAACCTCCGCAGCACCTTGCCCAGGAGGGGAAAGGACCCAGTGCGGTAGGAGGGAGGGAGTAAGGATGAATAGAGCTGCCAGTAACTCATTAATTGAAGGCTTGACAACAGCCTGACAAATGACTGTGTAAGAAAAAAAATACCAGATGGGGCCCCAAGGAGCACAGTTCAGACGTAATCATTCATCTGACACATATATTAGTCTGAATTTCTGTAGGGCAGTGAAACACTCCTCACCACAGTAAGTTTTAGGGGAAAACCAGCCACATAATGTCGTGAATACCTCCACAGCCTACTTTTTCCCCCAACACATTTATTTTGCTCTTGCAGACAGCACAGTCAAAGCTGCACTGCAGCTGCATGTCCTTCCACACCAACATTCATTTTTCCTCAATAAATACTCAATATCCACAATAAAGACATACACACAGGAACATAAAGTGCCAGTATTTGACTTGGAGCAGAATTTAGCTTTTAGTAGATAAACGCTTTTACATGTTGTATTAAGAGGAATAATTTATACATGAATAAATAAAGCCTTATACTCAAAGCCAGCGAACACAGCCACAATAGGCCACTGCAGCTCAGTATGAACAAGGTAGCTTTCGTTAGAACGCTTTTAAAGCTGTCGCAACACTTTGGCATGGCAGGATTACCTGGCTACAATGACTGGCAGGCAGGTCCCCGTGTGCCTATTAACTGGGTGACTTTGCAGCCTCAAAGAGGTTACTACATGAAAAGGGTCACCTCTGGCCCACAGTAAGGAGCAGACACAGTACCGAAAAAGCATGACTTACTTGCCCACAGTAGCTGCCACTAAGAAAACTGGATTTGAAACCACGTGCCCCACATGCTGTTTGCCTTTGGCTTGCCCCATGTGGCAAAGGAGATGTGTGCTGGCGTCCCAGGAGCAGAGCTGTGGCCTGACACAGAGCCGCCTTCAGACACTCTAAATTTTACTCAGGATCCTGCATTTAATGCTTCCCACCAACTGTGCGCCTCTGTGGGTTATATGAAGACTTAAAAGCTAGTCCAGCCAAAATACCAGACACGAGGTGACAGACTTTGAAGGTGCTTCGGTACCGTTTCAGGTTTGTCAGCTCTTGCCAACAGTTTGGTGGCAGCTTTGCACCACTTGCTCATGTTGTCCCCCTTCCCAGGCCACCGCATTGCCACGGTTTGGTACCCTCAGCCTGCGCTGGGAGGCTTTCAACATGCCCCATCGAACCCTGCCCGGGCCTCAGAGGTCCTGTCATCCCTTCCCTGACACAGGCTTTAACTAAAGGTATTTTAATCTGGATTCATTTTTATATTACCTTCTTTTTAAAGGCCACTCAGCACCACGTTTCATAGTGCAATGTGCCATTTAATGTAACAGTAAAACAAACAAGAATGTTTTTTTTATTCGAACTTTGCCTCTTCTTTTTAAATCACTCAAGAAATAGCATGTGTTCCCCATTTCTAAGAATAGAGAAATTAAGGTACTCGGAGGTCAAGTCATTTGTCTCTTATCAGTAAGAGTCAAACTATCTGCCAAGATGAACAAGCCTCCTGCAGAGCTTGTGCCAACACCTCCTCGCTCAGATCAGATCCCGATTTCACATCTCTTCAGGAAATCCTGATCGACAGCAACACTGCCATACACACGAAGGCCTCCCGGGCTTGCCCTCTGCTGTTCTCCAAGCCCGGGGCTGCAGGACCAGCAGCCACCCTGCAGATTTGCACTGTTGTTATTTTTCCTCCTCATTTCATTCGTACCCAGACCCTGAACCCCCTCCCTGCCAGCATGGCGAGGCGGCCCCATGGCAGGCATTGCTCTGCGGAGCACCAGCTTTATTTAAGATAATCCTTCTTATGAACGATCATCAATAACTGCTAACCTACTCTCTAAAAGACAGATCAATTGACAGAGTATTATAACCCCTTAAAATATTAATGCCCTATCAGGGAGACAATTTCACTGGGCCTAGGGACTCTTCCATTATTAGAAATTATGCCCCAGCCTTAAATAAATTAACTCAATAAATGTCTTGCCATGAATACAAATTCCTGCTTAGGGCTTGCAAATAAAATGATTTACAGCTGTTCTCTGAGGAAAGATGAGGTGTTTAAACTTACAAAAGAGGAAGGGCTACCATATTCATTAGTCTTTTGTTTTAAATGGACTTCTTTTTTTTAAACTGAAGGCATCCCTTTCAGAAGGGAGGGGGAAGTCTTTGGAAAATTGTTACTTTTTCTTAGGCTGGGCTGCAGAGTTTCAGTGCTGCAAATACAGAGATTTCTGCTCAACTCCAAAGGCAACCCTGGGGCTGAGACCACAGCAGCCTTGGGCAGGGGCTGCCCAGCACCCCCAGCACCCAACCCCCATGGGGTGCAGGGGGCACAGCAAAGGGCACGAGGAGGAGGGGGCTGGTGTCCCTGGCCAGCAGCGCTGCGTCGCTGCCTGCTTGCATCGGTGCTGGCAGAAGGCAGAGCGTGCTGGCAGCCTGGACACAGGCCACCTGCTCCGAGAAACTACACCTGGATCCCTGAGGCTGGAGGGAGCCATTCTGCCATCGCCCCAAGGTTGAACTCTGGCAAACAGGAGCTCTTCTACTCGCTTCCTGCGGCCGTGACTGCGTGCTGCCAGTATTGGGAGGGCACCTGGACTCCCGAGCAGTGGAAGGTGCCAGACCTGCCCACCAGCAGCGCAGCAGCCACTAACCTGGAGTGCAAAACTTACCTTGCAAAGAAATGGAGCGCAGTGCTGCCTGCACTGGGGAGAAGTCATGAGCTGCTCTCAGGGCACAGAGTGCAGCAGCAGCCTTTCAAACCTGAAAACCTGCTTTTCTGCTGTAACTACCTCAGTTGGCCATTACTTATTCAGAGTTAGATAACACAAGCAATGTTTAGTGTAACTTTTTCTGTAACATGCCCTTAATGCTGAGAATAGATGCCAGGCCAAACGACTGTGCTGCTGTTCTCTCACCTGGCCTCAGGTCACCTAAGCGTCAGCCAAGACCATACCACATAAAAACCCCAAGGCCTGACGTGGCACTGGTTCATTCAAGTAGGAGTCTTTCAGCCTGCAACCCCCATCTTCTACTTACCTATGCCTGAAAGACCCCGCAGTCCACAGGGCATCTGTTAATAAGGCTTCAGCCTTAGCAGGTGTTTGTAATTTCAACAAAACATAAAGCATGCACAAACCCATTAATCATCCCAAGCCCCCTGTCAAAGCGTTTGCCCTCTTCATATTGATGAATTGACTGTAGCAACGTGAAAGCCACACCATCACATTTAATTAGAGCTGTATTTCACACCACAGGGCCCTGATGTTTCAAGAAGAGTATTACAGCTTTGCATCCTTTTACGAATCTCCGAGCTGGCAAGACAAATCTAGAGCAACAGCAGAGTAGTACCTTGGCTGTCTGTTGTGCGTACTCCCACCATTTGCAGTTTGGCCACAGATTTTTGGAGAAGTGAGACATGCACATACATAGACCCTTTTTTGTGTCCTATTGCACCGTTACCAACGCATCACATCACTTCAGAAACAGATTTTCTCAGGTGAGCACAGCCTGTTTTGCTCTATCTGCACTGTCCTTAAGGACAGGGCAGCCCTGGACAGGTAGTCTGCAATGTCAGGAGATGTGTAGGTAGCACCCCATGGCTTGGTTACCTGCTTGGTAGCAGCTGCCAGATGTCACTGCCTGCCTACGAGCTGTCCAGAGCCACGTCCATACAGCAAAAGAGAGGCATACCTAGATCGGGGCTGCAGCAAAAGACAAGCATGACATTTCCCAAAGGATACGCCTTAGCTCAAAATACAGTGTAAAGACACAAGCATTCCTAAGACAGTGCAGGTAAACGGATGCCTTCTGTTTTTTTCAGGAATACCACAGGGAAGATAAAGTATCTGGTTTTCCTTTGTGCTCAGGTATCGATTTGGTAAGATTTTGATTTCTGATAATCAAAGCATTGTTGTTTCCTGGTTAAGAGCTCCCATGACTTTCTCAGTCCTGGCTTAAGATCAGAGCATGCCTCAGAAATAGATGCCATGTTTCCAGTTCTTACTTTTCAATTTGTACATACATGGACAGTTCATACATATAAAACACACAAATCAGGATGAAAAAATAGCCACACTGATTCCATTTGATTGAATCAGAAAGGTTTGTAAAAGAGAGCATAGATCCAACTTACTTCTTTTGCCTTAGATAGAGAGAAATTCCATCAAAAGCCACCCAGAGAGATAAACACAGGGAATTTTACAAGCGGCTCAGGGAGACTGGCTTGGCAGCAGCCTTCGCCTTGGCGTCTCCTCTTCGTTGCATTGGCTTTGCACTTGTACCTGTTGCATTCCCAACTGATGCATCAGTGAGCTCTTGGGCTGGTGACATGAAATTTTTATGCTTCCTTATGTGCTGTAGCTTTTAACTACAGCATCTAAATTTGCTTCCTAGCGCCCTTGAGGACTGGGATAAATATAACCCCAGCTTGCACAAGTGGGAAATTGAGCGAAAGGGAGCGTGCAGACAGGGAGAGGGGGTGCAGCCTGCTTGGCGGGGGGAGGGAAGCAGTGGAAAGAGCAGCTCCCCCTCTTCTTCTCCTCCCACCCTCACCGAGCCCCACATCATGAGGACTGAGAGCCCACTGTTGTGCCTGTGCTACCACGGGGTCTGTGGGCACCCCCCAGCACCTATGGGTGCACTTCCCCACTGCTGCTGCCAGGTCAGAAAAAATCCCACCTGCCTCAGTTTCCCCACAAACCTCACACGTCGCAGTCGTACGCAGCGACCAGCTGCGGCTGCCCCCAACACGAGACACTCCATGTGCTGGCCCCACTGCCCAACGGCCAACCCTCATCCACGGACAACCCGTGCAGACAGCACCACCAGCCAGCATGGGCTATGTTACATGGAGGGCCCCTCAGCTCTTAAGATAACGGGCAAGTGTATCTGCGCAGTAATAAAGTTTCAAAGCAATCTGGCAAAAAGTAAGGTTAGAGCAGTGACTTCCCAGCTCCGTAGAACATGTTGCAGCCTCATGGCTTCTTGGGAGTGCAGCAGGTGGGTGGCTGCCCCCTCTGAGCCCCTGCTGCCACCTCCCTCCCATCCCCAGCACCTGTGGCTTCCTGCTCTGTCTCCAGCCGTCGGCCAGGCTCTGCTCTGCCACGGGGCAGCCGGCGATGATCCTTGCTGGGGGCCGGCTAATGCTTTGGGAGATGATTCCTTAATAGGCTGATCTCTGTGCTAGCAAAGGACTGAGGAAGGGAGGAATACATTATCAGCTCTGATCTGGCATTACGGCGTGCTTGCTGCTTTGGTTCTGCCTCCCAAAAGCAGAATTAATTGCTGGGCTAGAAAATGCAGATAAATCAATCAGCTCATACCACATTTATTTTCTGTAGCTACACGCTGGGCTCCTGGCAGCTTAAAACAGCAGCGACACCCACTCTTGCTACAAAGAGAGGTAAATGTCGGGCTCTTGCCAAAGACTACCTGCAGAAAGGAGTGGTCGCCCAGTGCGCCGGCAGAGCAAGGTGGCGGCACAGCTACAGCACCGACCTGGAGCCAAACATCATCACACCAGCAGCATTTCGGCCCTGTTTCAGCATTTAAGGCGACCGTCAAGCTAGACCTGTTGCATAACTTATCTTTCTAGATTTTCTAAAATAAATGCCTGAAAGACAGGATAGAAAGAGGAGGCAGAAAACTGACACTGTGAGAAAAGAAATGTCATTTTATACTGTCGACTTATTTACAGCAAACTCTGACTTCACGACGGTGTCTACAGCAACAAAGAAAATAAAGCAATTGTTACAGTATGCTCTTTTTGGGTGAAACGATGAAACGATAAAGCAAACAAACCTCAAACCAGACTTGTGCTGCACAGGAACCACTTTCTGGTCTGTGTTTTCCCACCCAAGGTCCTGGTCCCTGGCTGCAAGGCAGGTCAGCCATGACTGTCGGCTGAGGCCTTTTGCCAGGGAACGTGTTAAGTCCAGGCAGTGACCCTTCCCACTTCCCTTCATTTCACCATGTGTCTGATGTGGGCAGAGCAGGACATACCAACACCCGCAGTGCCCAGCTCCTGTCCCTACATCACCTCTGCTCCGCAGTTTCCTCCTGCACTAGAAAAGGACTTTCATGTAGATGGTACGGCACCTACGCAGCTCAGAAAACCAAAGGTCTGAGAGATGTAATTAGCATAGCTATCTTTTTTCCTATTAATTACAGGGCAGATCCAACACACCAGTTTTTTCTCACCACCTTTTAAAGTGTTCTTAATTGATTAACTGGAAAACAAGCAAACAAACAGCCCTTTTCTCCCTGTGCCTCAAATGCCATCCTCATCGTTAATGGGAACAGCAGGAGGAGCAGCTGGCCAGGCTGACCTAGGAGCTGTCTGCCACAGGGTCTGCCCTCCCAGCCACCCCTGTCTTGGCCCTTGCAGCACCGTGTCCCCGCAGCACAGTGCCCTCCACGCCTCCCAGCCCATCCCATCCCAGCACCCTGCCAAGAGGTGCCTGCACACACTGCACCCCAACACATCACAGGACAGAGACGTCCTCCAGGAAAAGAACAGGCGAAGAGGGACGTGAGCTGCTGAGCAACGTCAGAGGTTAGAGCAAGCCCCTGTATTACTTTGAGAAACTGTGTCACTGCTCCATGCCTTAGCTACCCATGTGAAAAACAGAGATAACAGCTGTTCGTACTGTCTCCCAGGGACCTCTAAAGACAAAGATTCATGGAAACATGCCTTTCTTATTCTGACTCTCAGTCACCAGAATGTGGTGTTCTTGTCTCTGACAAACTGAAGGGTCAGGTAAGCCAGGTGCCCCATCCAGCCTTGACCTGAGTCTAGCCTGCCCGTGGACGCTGTCCCCAACAGCATGGTATCCTACTCCAAAACAGAATTTACGCATCACAGAAGTAATAGGTGACATCTTACCTTTTACCCAGTATTTAAAACCCTTGTAATGTGTGAACGCTTTATGAACTGCCAATGAATGGAGATACAGAGCACAGGGGAACTGGTCCGCAGGATGGCTGCCCGTCAGCCTGGTTGCCTCAGCCAATGTGTCCGCAAGCGCAGCCGGGCAGCCCTGAGCCAACCTCACAGCAACTTGGTGTCCAGCACTCTCCAAAACTTCACCCAACACTAAATTATTCATGGCTAGGCAGCTATTTGCTGTAAAACACATTTCAGGTTCCAGCTACTCTTTGAAAAACAAGCAATGCTAACAACAAATTCTCCATCACCAATACTGTCTTGCTCTTAACTGGTCTAATGTGCCGATATTGCTGATAGTTGAGCCAAAAAAAACATTTCAAGTTGGAACAAAAGTTCTGGACTGGTGCCAGGCATGTTCCCCCCGCTCCCCCTCCAGTCTGAAACCCCATTAAGTTATTTCCATTATGATGTTGTCCATTACAACCCAAAACCATTATTTTATCTGTGTGCACATCAGTACCCAATGTTCATGCCCAGACTCCTGTACAGCTTTCTAACTTCACTTTAAAGATAAAGAATATACTTTAAAAGTGAAAAGAGGTCGGTGTAACCTCTTGTCAGATACAGGAATGAGTTTGGGAACAGACAATTAATTGGACAGTCACTTTCAGGTGCACATTTTGTTATTATTTCAGATTAGTGCACGATTATGGTTTAATCTTTGGCCAAAACTCTTACCCGATATGTTGTCATTCCTTTCTGCTCTCTACCTTATTAAATATGTATTTCATCCATATAAGTGACTTCAGCTGTCAAAAGCTGGGCAGATATTTTAACCATCGCTAGATTAGGATCTCTTGGAAGTTATTGCTTATTTTTATGCTAATAGGATGAAATACACTCTGAGAAAGCAGATCAGATCAAGATGTACTTATTAGACAAGCTGCAGCAAGTACTGGTTTCCAATTTGGATGTTCATGAGAAAAAAGTTATCTCTATTGGTAGTGTATGGTTTTGGGAACTATTCTGAACACCATAAACACAGAAGAAAATTAATTAAAAGACTTTTTTTGGCCTATATTGTTTTATTTGCGGGGGGGACGTGGGGCAGGACATTTTTAACAAAAAAAATTTCAATACCAAAATACTTGGATGAACAGTTTAAATTACTACATGAATGCCTTATGCTTCTCTCCAAAAACGATGGCACTTACCAGTGGGATTCATCCCCTCTGCAGCACAGCAGCGTCTCCATCAGCAGAACCGTAACGCCTCGGGGAGATGATGATGCAGCAGGGACCCCCCAGCACCTCTATGCATCTCCTGAAGCACTGCAGCAATGTACCCAATTCAAACTCACTATTAAAGAATAATAATTCTTGCTTTATATTATTTTTGAGCTGAGGAGATCTGGGTAGTGGAAGACATTAGGTTCATGTTATCCTCATAGGATATGAAAGTAGCAAAGCACGCTACCAGCAAATGAGTAAAAGAGAGCAGATAAATATCTTGCCTGAAGCTCTCACCCTCCATTCCAACACCGAGTCCCAGTCCCACCACTGCTCACCCGAGAGGAGCTCCAGCCCAGCAGGCACGGGAACTGCTCCTCAGCAAGAAGTCATTCAGGTACACACTTCTCAGCTCCATCGGGCCCAGATGTGCGCATGTTCGATACCTCCATTGGAAAGGACATCTCTGAAAAGTTTATTCATAGAGCGCTTAAGTAATTTCCAAGATGAATTTCCAAAGAACAAGCATTTTCTGCTTTTGGGTGAAACAAAACGAGGTGGAAAAATCACCTTGAGGCTCGCATGGGTTTAGCTTTATATTTAGCTTATAAAATAGCAGTGGTAGGTTTGCCGCTGGTAAGACAGCTCTCGTTACCTAGAATATGTTGAGGCTTAGCAGTCTTAAAAACGCCTCAGCAATAGGCAATGCAGCAGAGAAACATATTTTGTGTTTTAAATAGACTCAACTGTTGTTAGAAGGGATTAAGCAATGGTTTTTTCCTTTATCAGCACAACACAGCAGTGTGGACAAAGTAAAAAGGTAACTTGTTAGTCTGTGAATGAGGAAATACTGTTTTTTCTAATTTACTGCAGCCCGAGGTGAAACATTAACTTTGCTTTGAATTATGATGGGATGTAAAATAGCCTGAACAAAAACATTGCTGGGCTTTCTTTTGAGGGCATGAACTTAGAGGTCTTTAAAACTGAGTTTGAATGGTATCACAACACACACCTTCCATTTTATTGAAGTATTCACTGAAATGTTTACCTTTGGAGTAGATTATTTTTGAGCACTGTGGAAATAAGGAAAAGGAGAGAAATTTTATATGATGGACGTTTCCCAAAGGACTATGAAAATATTTTAAAGGAATAAAAAGAAATAATTGCAGACTTACCTTCAGTTTTGCACTTGAAAAGATAAAGAAAAAGGCTTAACAGCTTTTACATAGTACATGCTACCTGCAGAGCATCCTGGCCCTTCTGTACGTGACAGAGCTGGCGTTGGCTTCCCACACGCTCTGGGTCGGACCCAGATCGATGTTCCTTCTGCATCTGGGATAAAGTAGGTTTCAGGCCACTCCTTCTCAGGGTCATTCTTGATCCTTAAAACACATGAGGGACATATACCTGTCTGCCAGGGAATGCATACACCAAACCACAAGGGAAAAATAGCAAAAAGGAAGAAGAAATCTGACATTTTTGCTCATGTTATTATTTCCAGTTTACATTTGTTACAGTGTAAAGTACCTCCAGCCCTGGCACAAATAGAATAACAAGTTCCTGTTACCAAAAAAAAAAAAAATAAATTTGAAACACTTGTGAGCTGATGGAGAACATGACCTTTGGTATGACACTGATAACTATCTGACAGAGGGAAAATGTCTGGTGTCCTTAAAGGCCCTATAGCCTATTCACCGCTACACCTACGGTCACATCAGATCATCACACAACCCTGAAGGAGTTCTGTGGCACCTGGAAAAGTACTGATCTGCATGTCCCCACGGGACCACTGGCATCCAGGTGTCCCGGCAGAGCCCCGCTACAATTATCAAAGGCAATTTGCTTATGTTAGGGCCACATATCTGCCTGCCAGTGGATACATGCACTGTATCAAAAGGGAGATTGCTATGAGAAGGAATAAAACTGACATTGTCACTCACACAATTATTTACTATTTACTTCTGTTGCCACATAAAGTAGTTACCACTCAAATAAAAATGACTAATGAGAGAAGCTACACCACCACTCCACAATGTGCTGTGCAGCTTTTGTTTCAGCCTGGCAGGCCTGGTGAAGTGTAACCGTCGTTCAGAGCCGCTGGATTGCATTACATGGTACAAACGACAGTGACAGCAGTGTCCCCAGCCGCTCCTGCCAGTGGCTCAGGTGCCACCCTGGCTCGGGTTAGCTGGCTCTCTGCAAGTCTCATCTGCTAAAAGCGCTTTGGGGAAATTAATAGCTACTTTGGGAATGCCGCACGCTCACCCTGTAAAGTCCCACAAAGCACACTCTTGAGACAGAAACTTGATGGCATGTCACATTTGCAAGGGAAAATTTAACTCTAATAAAGATTAATACATGGCGACTCACCACTACATTTTTCCTAATTGCCTTTCATTAACATTCTCAGCAAGCTCGAACAAACAACATGGCCTTTTGTTTTTCTGTTTGCCAGACAGGGACCGTATGAGGGATAGCCAGTGCTTACCCTATAGGAGCAAAACATTTTCACTACAGACTCCTGTACTGAGGTATTCCAAACACTTTGATCCCCAAATGTCCTGTAACATCCTCTGCCTAGAGGGAAAATCTGCTTTGCAATGTTGGAGCAATGCAATGTGAATTATTTGTGGGTGAAAAACGAAGAAAAATTATCCTTTCTCCAGACTGGGGCCATCTACGCAGTGGTCTGGGAGCTGCTGCAGGGGACTCAGCACCGGCATTGGCCTTGTGGTCTCCCAGCACGGCATCTCGCCTGGCTCCTCCCCGGCCAACACAGCTCACCGCAGTTTCACTGAGGCCCCTTGAAGACAGTTTTCGGGAGACGGGACTTCCTCAGGGAACAGGCAGAGGGTATAGTGCATTTGTGGCAGATAAAATAATACGTATAAAGGAAGGAACTTGTGAAAGACCAGATGGATTTATGGTCTTGATTCTCATGTTATCAAATCAGTCCCCTACAACTTTCCCACAAAAGTCTTGCAATTTCTTCTTATACTGGTTTACTTTCGCTCTTCAGATCCTCCCTCATCCATTGCTCTAAAAGCTAAAACTCATTTTTATAACTGCCTAAAAGCCCCTATTCACAGCCAAAGACACCACTGCACTTGCATGCCTCTGTTCCTTCACCTGACTATTGAACACCAACAATATCCCAAAAGATCCCTGAACGTTGGGCAACTCCGCTGCAGACACCAGATGGCTGCTCCTATAAACTCCACATGAGCAGTGCAAGAAAAGGAGCCTTTCAAGGCTGTTTTATTTTAATGAATGACGTTTTGCTGTGAAGAAAAGCACATTGTACTGGGAAATTCAGACTATACTGACATGTGTGGTGATATTTTCTGGACAACGTTGGTGACTATACTGTTATGTCATCACAATCATGACAATACTGGATATTTTGCCCAGCTCTGTGCAGGGAGCAGGGGGGCACTCAGAGGTGCCTCGAGCCATGGGATGGGTACAGCCTATTCCCCATGGAGGTCTCGGACCATTTGGTTGTTTCTCTGCCAATGCTCCAACATCCGAATGCCAGCTATCTTCTGGGTTAACTGCTGACTCTGCATGTGGTGTGGGTGGAAGCCGAGGGTTCGGGAGAGCTGCAGTGCTGCCTCTCATTGAAAACAAGGAAGAAACCCACACAGCCAGGGCCCATGTGCCCGTATATCAGTGCACTAAAAATACCTCGAGAGCGAAACCACAGAAGACCAGCCAAACAACATGTATCGCTCCCCTCTTTGCCAACTGCTAAAAAAAGCCAAAGGAGGAAAAAAAAAAACAGCTCAGGGAACAGGTTTGACGAGTTTGATCACATTTTTATGTTCTCTCTGCTCTCTAACACAGACCCAGTCAGGGTTTTGTCTGTCCCTTCCAGACTTTGTCAGTCCCATGAGGCACCTCCAGCCCCTTCCCCCAGGGAGCTCTAGCCCACTGCCATCAACTTTCTCCAAACCCCTACAAACTGGGCATCTTTTTACTCCATGGACTTGTCCGTGGAGGAAAGGAGAAGCTATTGCTCAAGGACTCGTTTAGTATGTGAAAGACTGGCTTAGTTCCCGGCTCTGTCAAAATTACCTCCACAATCATATGGCTTTTCTCAGCTCCTACACAAACACGAGCACAAGGCAGCACATCCCAGCCTCGCTGGGGGCTCTGGAGAAACACATAGGAGAGGGAAAGGTGTTCAGATACTGTCAATATAGAGGTCATACAAGTATTACCAACACCTTACTACAGTAAAGCTACAGTAAAGGAACAGTACGTCTCACCTTGTCTATCAAATTTTTGAACATGGTTTTTACAGCATCTGAAATTACCCACAGGCCTCTGCAATGCCACACTGATTTCTGCAATGATCATTTTTGGCCCTGCTGAGCAGGGCTGCTCGAGCCCTGGAATATCCTCTTCACAGGCTGTGATGAGATTTCTGTTCCAAATGGGGATTAAATGCGCTCTCAGAAAAGTGAATTTTGAAGTTCTGAAATTCTGCTTTTGGACTTGGAAGCTGCCAAAATCTACACCATATTTTCCTGGTTTTTATTTGTGGCATGCACTAAATATTCACTGCTACAGCAAGACATAAACAAAAAGCTTAAATAGTCTGTTAATTTTACGTCATTGATAAAATCACTGCAAGGTATTACTCTAATTGAAATCTCTTACCTTCTTTTCATTTCAAGGTCTCTCTTGTTTGCTTGTGTCCAGCTACATCATTTGCATACAAAAGGAGACTGATCTAGAAAATAGTTCAACAACTTGTTTGCAGCAGATATCCCTAAAGATTTTACCATTATGATACCATAGCTTAGTGCAAAATAAAAGAAATATAAGGCAAACACTACTCTAAGATAAATTTTTAAAAATTTGAAACAAAAACTGAGAACAACTTAGAACTATTCTGCAACTCAGTTTGTCACAGAAACGTATATGTTTTTCCAAAGAGTTTTACTAATTACCAATTACAGCACAGACAGGTCTCATCTCCAACCCATGCAATGCTCACCCACTAAAGTTAGTAATATTTTTCTTACATACAACTGGTTAGTAACATAATGGCAAATGGTTTTCCACAATAGCTCACGCCATGTGAAGGAAACATAAGTCTCTTACATCTTCACATTCCGAGTTCTCTAAAATTTAGAATATCTGTTCAGACAGAAAACATTGTGCTGACTTTAATCTCCTTGCATACTTACATTGTTACGTATTTTCAATTTATATCGATTTACAAGTAAATCAATAAGATAATTAGAACAAAAAGGTTGGATAAGTTTTCTGTGAAAATGTCAACAAAGTCAATCCAGCCCTGGGATTGTAAAAATCAATCTTTGATTTTTTTTAAATCAACACTTTCCAATAACTTACTATCCTTCTGGAAAGTTCTGGATCAGCACTAACTTTTCAGAGAGATTTTAACAAAAGAGATGACCTTACTAACATTGTACATTACTAACAGTGGTCCCGTCACCTCCATCCTTTACATCAGCGTACACGTTCCTTGGCTTTCCCTGCAAATACAAAGACTAAATATGTACTCTAAAAAGCTAGGAAACTGCCAACATGGCTTTGTCATTCTTACACCCCCTTTAGTTGCAGGCAGAGGAATGCAAGCTTTGGCGTGAGTTTTGGAGATGGTGGGAACACGGTCATGAGAAAGCCCTTAGGGAAGGAAGGTCACAGGGTTTGGTGAGGAGTGTTCAGACTGATGAGAATGGCCTCATTCTTACATTTTTTTAATCTGGATTCCTGGCCCTGGGTGAAGGTAGTAACCATCTAGGCTGATTTTCTTCTGCAGCTAGACCTCGGATCAGAACTGATTCCTATGAGCGAAACACTGCTTTGTTGTGCTGCAACCCTGTTCCGGTTCTCCATTTCATGGCAGCTGACTGTGGTTGCAAACCCCAACAACAACTAACTTTAAAAGTGTCCCAGGTTTTTAAAGGAAATACTCCCCTCTCCCCACCATGAGAAGCACTGCCAGGCTCCTGCAGAAGGCCTTGTCCTGAATCAGGAGTGCAGATTACCCTGGTACCACCTTGGCTCCTCCACAGGCCCCTGCGTGCAGCATGGGGAGCTGCCTACACTGGCCAAACGCAGCCCCAGGGACCGGACAGCAAGGAATGCCCAGGGGAATTTCACAACCAACATGGCAACTTATTCTGTGCTGCCAGGAGACACCTTCCCCCCACGGGGGTTTCCAGCCAGAGTCCCACAGTGATTCTGAGTCCCTACGATAACAGATGGAAAAAGACATGCTTTTCTTTTGCAAGACAAGGAGGAAAGTTTAAACAAAACAGACTGGAAATAACCACATCTACTGAGGATCTGGAGATCCTCAGTTCATTTTCCACCTCCTGGAGGGTGACTGGGACAGGTCTCCTGTTTGCAAAGAACCAGCCTCTCCTGGCCAAGCAGCAGGGGTGGGTCCGTCGCCAGCTCTCCAGTCCATTAGGACACGCAGCATTTCTGCTCATGCAGCTCCCATGCCTGATCCCATAGACTGCAGACCTGACGTGATGAAAGGTCACAAAATTTTGCTTCAGTTCTCTTTCTGTGAATTAGAAATAATTAATTTCCCCTAGATTCTATTCTTCAAAGTTCACCTTCCCTACTCTTAGATAAATTTTAGACATATTTTTAATGACCACTTCTATAAAAAAAGTATTACATGGACCTGTTTTTTTTAATTAGTTCTCAAAGCCAACTGTCAAAGGTGTTTATGTATGACAGTGGTTAAGTTAGCGCTATGTGACACCTGATATCTGCCCCTGGGATAACTAAATGCAATCCATGCTGGAATCTGCCTGCTCTGTTGGCTGGCCCTGGCCGCACACACTGGGAGGCATCTCGGTGACATCTACCGTTCCCCGCGAGAGCCCAGCAGGCAGCACAGGCTGCTGCACACACAGCCTCCTTGCTGCCCTGTCAGACCCTGTCTTCTGAAATCCATACATCTATTTATTTGCTGCTTAAACACAAGTTATTTAAGCAGAAGCTGTAAATTATCATAAAATCATAGAATGGTTTGGTGGGAAGGGACCTTAAAGCCCATCCAGTTCCAACTCCCCTGCCATGGGCAAGGACACCTCCCACCAGATCAGGTTGCTCCAAGCCCCATCCAACCTGGCCTTCAGCACTCCCAGGGATGGGACAGCCACAGCTTCTCCGGGTAACCCTTGCCAGTACCTCACCACCCTCACTGGGAAGAACTCCTTTCCAAAATCTCATCTAAATCTTCCTTCTTCCAGTTTAAAGCCATTGCCCCTTGTTCTATCACTCCCTGCCCTTGTAAGAAGTCCCTCCCCAGCTTTCTTGTAGGCCCCTTCTAGGTACTGTAATGGTCCTTCTCCTCTGGGCTGCTCTTCATCCATTCTCTACTCAGCCTGTATTTGTGCTTGGGATTGCCTGATGATATAAGAGTAATTAATTTTTACAGAAACAAACCTATTCTCCTAGCTGAAAGACAGTGCATGGGATAAATGCCACTTACATAGCACCTAACATGTTAATTCTGAGAAGAGCAAGAATCATTACTGGGACAGCTCCTGTTAGCTAACCTGACACCAGGGTCTGTGTTATGATGAGACAGAAGCAGTATTAATAATTACCACGGTAATATTGGGGAAAAAAAAAAAGCAGCAGCATAATTTAGAGCAAACAAGAGGCTCAGTCCCATTTGATTTTTTTTTTCCCCCCAAATCTAAAATCAGAGTAGCACACATATATACAGACATGATGTATCTAGATTTGTTAAAGGTGAATGCAGGTGAAGGATCTAGGCCTCTTATGTACATACGCATTTCTCTTAATCTCCCTTTTTTCTTTTTTAATATATTTGAGAGCTATCCCACAGCCAGGTTATTTCAGGGGCTGAAAATGTGGCTGACTCTTCTTAGAGAGCAATTGGTGTATCTGAACATGAGAGTCCTGAGGGGAGGTGACACTGCCTGACCCCCTCCATCTCAATCACCCTAACTCTAACTCCTGACTTGCAAGATACACACTTTTGGGACAGAATTCAAAGACAGAAACTGCCATGGGAAAGCTGTATGTGTTTACCTGTGCTGTGCAGACTGGGGCGACTGTCACCTGGACGCATAAGGACGTGTCACCTCAGGTGGCCTCACCTGGAGACAAGCAAACATCGGGCTTCAGCTGACACCCAATTTCACTGTACTTGCCCTGTTGCAGTTGATAAGCTCCCATGTTAACTTGATGATTTAAATAAATTGAGGATTTAATACCATTATGACCTATACCTTGACAGTTTCTTTTTACTTTAACTGCATTTTTATTATTCTTTAACCTTTAGTTAGTGTTATGCAGACAATTAGCAGCTATATCTTCAAACTTCTCTGGTCATTTCTGTTTATTTTTAGTAACATTTATAAATAAAGACTTTCTTATGTATTCCTTTCATTTGGCCTAAACGACTGAAGATCACACTAGACACGAGTCACCTCGTCCCACGGCCTCGTTCATGTCCTCTGTACTTGTCTGCTGTCACTCTATTGCTTGTCACCAGCTTGAGTTTACTTCACAAAGGCAAAAGAGTTTGAATAACCCCGAGCACTGAACCAAGGGGTACATGCTGTCCTTTCAGACAGACTGCAGCTAAGGAGATCACTTCAGGATGGAATGCAGAAAGTTAACAAGCTGCCCTCTTTCCAGCAGGAGTGCTCAGCTCCACTTAGGCTTGGATCTCTCAGAGCTGATCCCAGATATTTGGCTTTAGAGGTGATGATAATCTGGGACTTCTTCCCTTAAAGCAATTTGTTAAATTAAATCTCAGCTGCAGACCAATAGATACCTCTTATCCCACAGTACTCCCAGTCATGTCCCACTCTTGCAGGATACAAGCCTCACTTTCCCCAGCATGCTGCATGGTTTCTCCATGTTTCTCCATCTCTAATGCATCTTCTGGCCCCAAATGCAAGAGAACCAGGTAGCCAATAATTTCTACTTGTGCAGAGAAGTAATCTTCATGCGCCAACACGTCCAGGTCTCTTCCCTTTCCAGCTTTGTTGGACCTGCGTGGGTAAGGAAAGATTACAGAATTAATCTCATAATAAGAAAAAGCTATTATTGCATTCAAAAGTAACATTTTTCACATGCTAGGTTGTGGCACATGCCTCAGTTTCACCTGGAGGACGTTCCCAGAGATGCTGTGGGGACAGCCCTCATTGCCAGTGCATACCTGCCTCTTCCCCACTGTCCCTTCAAACCACCAGATGCAATGCCCCAGATCACACAGGCAGTATGATGAGATGCTCAGCCTGCAATGGCAACAGGCTGAGAAGAAAATCAGAAGTGTCTAATATCTCACAGCAGTAACTAAGACTTCAGACAGCCCCTCGAGCAAACCTTATGCTAAAAATGAGTAAAAAGCATACGCACGTGCTGGTGAGCCAGAGTATACTTTGCCTAGTAGCAGCTGAGTGCACTTTGAGGCTAGTGAGAGGTGCTGAACAGGTAGCTTCAACACCTTTTCCTTGCAGGGACAGTAACAAGTCACATTCAGCATTTTCCACAGGGAACTGTTGTCTCTTCCAAGCAGGCTGGTGCCTCGGTGGCAGAGGTGGCTGTCCCCAGGCCGCTCGCTCCCTGTCTGTGCAGCCAAGAGCTGGCCGGCGGGAGCGGTCAGCTGGGTAATGCGACCTATTTAGGCACTGGAGTAAGACCAATACCACATTTCACACAGACATCTTTATTTTCACATTTCTGCATGTATGCAAGAGAATGTTCTTTTTCCTGGGATGTGCTGGTAGACATATTCCACCCTACAGAATGGAGTTTAGCAATTTTTTTTAATAAATATATATGTACACACATATATATAATCTTGCAAAATTTCTTCTGCATTTCCCCGTATGTCAGAACGGATGTTTACAACAAACCAGAGCTAAAGGGACACTGTGAGGTTTTATTTTTCTTACCTCTAAAATAAAATAGTGTTTGCATTTTTCTTCAACTTGATTGCCTGTTCTCCTGGTTATACTTCAGAAAAGATGCTGAAAAGACATGCCTATAAGCTTTCAATTTTTACTACTCCAAGACACGATCAGTGATGCAGGTAGAACGTTTTTAAACTCTTATTTACACACAGGCCAGAGTATCAATTAGGTGTATGTCACTGCACCAAATATAAGAGCACCCCTGAATCAGTGATGCAAATAAATCATTAGCATGTAAATGTTACGCTTACAGCACAGTTCAGCAGTTTAACAGCCTCTATGCAGATAGATACATAGATAAGAGTCCTGCTTTTAAAAGTTTCACTGTAAATTTTTAACCTGACAGTGTCCCTTACGAAAAAAGTACATATTGGGCTTAAGGAAGGACACCCTCCTATGGATATTTTCTTTTTATTATTAAAACCAACATTTTTAAAACCATTCAACAAAATTTAATACGAACTGCCATTGGAGAATAGCATTTGTAAGAGTGAAGCTATGCATTGCTGCTCCATTAACATGGCTTTAGTTATCACAATTTATATTATTTGCACATTTCCTTAGGTCTCTCATGGCACTTCCATGAAGAAGAAAAAAATGTTGTTACACTGCTCCTGCCATCTTATCAGAGGTCACACATGGACACAAAGATGGTGGTTCTCAACATGTGTCGCAGTCAGGCAATGCCAAAGTTCTGCCCGCAATGCATGAACCGTAGGATATCTATATTTCAGGTTTATAGCTCGACTCATGATTACTCACAATACTGCAATGCATTCAAAGTAACAGGAAAACAAACATCGACAGTAACAGGCACATTACATTTTTTTTTTGCATTATCATTAATCACATTCCTATTTTTCAACAGATTGTTGCCTAAAACGCATGTTAGAAAGGCTCTCTTTAGAAAATGCTGGCATGAAGACGCAGGCTAATGTTTATAACTAATGAAACAGTCAGACTAATGATTCAGACATTATTTAAACATTCACAACTTTGAGAAAATTTGCACAGCTGATAGCACTGACAGACAGTCTAACTGTAACTTAGAAGCCAGCACAGTAACTACCTTCAGCATACTGGCAGTAGGGTTTATGATGGTATGAGATTAGAATAGCACGCTATGTTTTATTTAAAAAGCTGTAGTAGTTAAGTATTTGCCATAAATATTGCAAGCCCCATTTATGAGCAATGGGAGGCTTTGCAAGTTTACAAAGTAACACTCACGGAAAATATAAAAAACAAACCCAAAGACATTTCCATGCAGAGTACAATTCTCTCACAGTCACTGGATCTCTGTCATCTGTTGGCTGGAGCACACATGCCATATGCACATACGCTGCTCATGGAAAACTCAGAGGCCTTCTATACACCGATGCATACCAGCCTCGAGCCGACATCAGTGGGATCAGAGACAAACACAGGATAATAAACGGTTTTGCAAAGGCAACGACTCTGCCACAGACAGAATTTACAATTAGAGCTACGTGAAAATACAACGGTTGTGTGCCACTTTGCAAATCCTCCTATATCTCAGCTATGATGGACTTCAAGTGGAGCAGAGAGGTAGCAACCCAGGGCTGGACACCAGGTATGCACAGGTGGGGTCTGGACTCCTGCGAGACCAAAATGGAAGCTACTTATGCCTCAAGGGCAGAATCAGGACCAGTGCGGCTTTCAGCACCTCCCTCTCTGCCTAACGCACCCCCATTGTCACTGGGAGCTGAAAACTGACACAGTGGAGCAGAAAAAGAGATGCCAAAAATGGAGGGTCAGTAATGGTAGCTTGATTTCAGCAATGCACTTAAGCACATACTGAGAGTAACTTCCAAACGTTTGAAGTATGTTGCCAAACTGGGGCCATGCTCAACAGAAAGCAGTTACAGCCCCTGTGACAGACATCCCCCCCACCCCAAGCACTTCTGCTAGTGGAGACACAGAAAACAGAGCTGAGGCCAAATTCCTCACATTAACCCCAGAAAATACTTTAGCTTCAGGTACCAGTTTTCTTTTGAAAAGGACACATTCAAAACTTTTCAGGCTGTATGTGCCATCTCATGAGCACATTTGGAGCAACACTGTTAGAGGAGAAAGGCACTGTGCTAGCCTAATACAAATGCTTGTTTTCCACCATCTTGACCACTTTTCCCTCAGCTGAAGTTAACTGCTTAGACTGGTAAGAGACAGATGCTCTTTTGGTGTGGGGAAAAAAAAGCAGGTCATTCATTATATTAAATTCTGTCATTTGCTGAAGTGATTGCAAGAAGAATCAAGAAGGAAGAGGGTAAACATTGTATATTATTTCAGCTACAACTGATGTCTTTATCAAGTGCCTATTAAACAAAAACTAAATAGACAATACCGGACAACTGGAGAAGGCTACTCTCACAGCACTGCATCACTTCTGCAAATCACAGCACATTATTGGAGTTGCTATGCTCTGTATCATTGCTAGGAAGGAATTAAGTAAAGGTATTTGTATGAAAGGCAATAAACAGGATAGATCAGGGTGTCATTCTTGCATACATGTAACTTCACTCGAGTAGCACTACTGATGACAAGTGGGCAACTTAAAGAAATAAAGTTAAGACTACATAGAAGCGTATGGAGGAGCACAGTAAAAGCGGAAAATGTCCCATCTTGGGGAATTAGCATAGCATTACACTAGTACTGATCAAGTCTACTTCTATAATCAAGAATACTTCAATAGATTATTTTTTTATAAAATACAGGGCTACAGAAATGAGGCATTCTATATATTTTGTATTATAAAAAGCTTCCACTTACATAATTTTTAAAATATATCTTCACTGCTAACAGTATATTTGTAATATAGTATCCGATATAATAAAAAAATATGCTTACTGGATGGGAGTGATGTAGCACTACAGCAGGGACCCTCCTTTCTGTGGGGTCTGAGCAGCTGGAAAAGTTGGCTGTTCCCTCCGCATTCTATATATTTTGTATTATAAAAAGCTTCCACTTACATAATTTTTAAAATATATCTTCACTGCTAACAGTATATTTGTAATATAGTATCCGATATAATAAAAAAATATGCTTACTGGATGGGAGTGATGTAGCACTACAGCAGGGACCCTCCTTTCTGTGGGGTCTGAGCAGCTGGAAAAGTTGGCTGTTCCCTCCTTCCCTTGGTTTCTCAGCCGACGGCACTCTGGAGTGTTAACTTTCTTAAGAGTCTCCTGCAAAGCAGGCTCTGACACGTTCCTCAGCTGACAAATAATCTACTGGGCAAAATCCAACCTTGGTGTGAATGCACTACATGGTTCTCTCTGTTTTGCTAATTAAAAAATGCAGACCCCCAAACTAATGCTCTATATGGCATTAATAAGGAAGTGGGACTTGTACAAGTCATGCAACTGCCTTGTAGGAAAAAAGATTTTCCTACAGAAAATGTTAAACTACCCAAAGGGACATAGGGGCCTGGCAGCAGATTGTGAGACTAATAACAACTAAGTAGCTCCCAATTAAATTTAGAGCACTTTGTGGGTGCCAAGGTCTGTATGTGGAAACACAGCTGCATCATCTGGGCCCTTTTCTGCACTAGGTAAAACTGGAAAGCTGAAATACATCCACAAAGTGGGCAGGACTTTACTGTAATGTCCAATGGAAAAATACAAACGTTCAAATGATGAACCCAGGAAGCATGTGCCAAACTACACCAAAAGGACCATAGCACATGACCATGGTACTGCTGAGATGCACAATGGAGAATCAGTTGGTGTCCCACCACGTGCTGGGACTGCAGAAGGTGGCTGGGACCAGAGCAGGTATTCCTCTTCCTGTACCAGCCCTTATAAACCTGCCTGGTCTTGCAAGAACTTACCATCATTGAACAGGATTTGTTCTGTAGTTTGATATTTGTATGTACAACACATGTTTTGCTCCTTTCTGGCTCACCCTGGCATGAAGATCCTCTGCTTAATGAGTTCAGGAAAAACTCCCACCAATCTCAGTGTGGTGGCACCAGTGCATGTGAGAGGAGAAGTGGGATCTCTGCGGAAATGGGGATACTGGCTACACAGGCTGTCTGCTTAATGTCCTAGGTACATTTACTGTTCATTTTTTACAGACTGTCCTGGTAGATTTGACTTTTGTCAAAGCAGATAAACGGCAAGGCATTCATAAAACATTTTGCCGTATGGTAGTATAGACTGAGCTTTTCACTTGCAATAGATGGCTGAGTAAGCTATCAACATGTGCTATCATAGGTAATCAAGCTTGCCAGATTAAAAGCAGGACTTGTGCCTAGCAAATAATGCTGTATATTACTCATTGAACTTCGAGGAGCAGTTCTCTCTCGTCAGGATTTATTAAAATATTCACATGCTTCCAAAAAGAAACAAAGGTCCACTGGCGTCTCTTGGGAAGAAGAGGTGGGATCGGTTGCATTCAGTTGCCATTTGGTTGGAGACGTCATACAAAATCCTCACACACTGAACATGGCTGAACTGTAAAAAGCTTTCACCCAGAAAGATTTGTTACACAGAAAGTCTCTGACTCCTCCAGCGCTCACCAGACACGGTTACATGACGTTCTCAAAGAGCTGTAAGGATCGCATGATATTGTCGTCCTGAAAGCAACAAGAAGATATTTTCATAAAACCAGCACTGACAAGCACGACTCCTAACTTTGCATGGCACAGGAGGGGCTCTGCAGCTGCTACTGCAGGCAACAGCCTTGCTTTCATAATGCTTTTCATCCTCGATGAGCTGGAATTGATTCAGTGATCAGGTCCTGATTCAGCAAAGCAGTCATCTCTTACTTTGGCACCTTAGTTGGTTTGAGGCATGCAAGCACAGGATCTTCTCATAAGCTTGACATTCAGCATGGGCTGTGCTTTATTGAAGAAAACCAGACACCAGCATTGAGCTGGTGACTGTACTGAACCCTCAGACTTCAGTGTCCAACTGCATTTCATTGATCCTGAATATGCAAATATGCACTTCGCTAATACATTTCAAAAGTCCACATGAAACTGCAGGTTGTGAACTGATAAGCAAGCTGCCTTGAAGGATCTCATCACTGCAGAAATACAACCAGTTCAAACCCATAATACATACAAATCTCAGCCTCTCCAAGGTTCCTAGATCCAAATTAGAAAGTTGGAGACACAAGGGAAATCCCAGATTGTTTCTCATGAAGTCTCACAATTGTACCTCAAGGTAATAACTAGAGTAACATTCAAAAACATAATGATGATCTTTTTTCTCCCTCCAGGAATTCAGTTATTCCAGAAGTTAGAATAACTGTTTGCCTATAACATGACAATAATTTTCCACGTCAAGCAACTTAAGATTTATAGCATCTCATTCCTCTATCTTATTTTGAGGCTGCATCCATCTATCACACTTCTAACACAGTTTGGTGGGTACTAGTACAAGCCTTGCACAGGAAACCAACCATCCTCTCCAAAGCAATGCCAAGAGTTCACTGCCCATGAGCCCTATCCTCAGAAGTGGCAGAGGTAAGTACTGCAGTGCACTTTGGTTTGTTTTTCATAAAGAAAGAAACCAAAACATCTTAGTGTTGCAGGGCTTGCTGCTATCTGCCAGGAAACCACACGTGCCAGTGCACCCATCTGCACAGCTCCCAGTGCAAGTGTGTCAACAGGAGGAACCAAACGCAAACTAGGGCAGAGCATTAAACAAACTCTAACAGAAGTAAAACTGCTTCAATACTGAGACCACTAATCATACACATGCATCCAGCCTGAAGGCAAATTATGAATGTGAAGAATACACAACACAAATGATGAAATTAAAGACGAGGCCAAAAATAAGCTAAACAATCAGGAGGGACCAAGAATGAAGTAACTGAAAAAAATTAGTCTTGCATTATGCATTTGCTAACAGTGATTTTGCCACCTGAAGTCCCTAACTGAGAAGTAATCTGGATGTTGCCAGAGCCAGACTTAATATAGAAACCCTGGGAAGCCAGCCGAGCCCTCCACAGTGAACATCTTCCCATTGCTCAGGTACAGAAGAGCTGTCTGGCTGCAGAATAGGAAAGATTTTTCCAGGAGGGCTGGTATGCAATTATTTACACCAATATAAACTTTCTAAAATGCAGAGGCCATTATTGTACTGATTAAACATTAGAGATATCTCTGAGCGAACGTTCACATAGTTAATTACAGTCTAAGACAACAGACACTTGGCCAATTGCATGTTAATGCACAGGCTTGTCTTTGCGCCAGTGCTAAAAATACCAGCAAACACATATTACAGCCAACCTAGTGTATGGAATTTGCAAGAGGGAGCTTATTTCCAAAACAGGGAAAAAAAAAATAAATTAAAAATCATTGCTATGATGACAGCATTTGCTTTTAATGGCCCTCTCATGGTCTCACCTCTGTGCCCAGCAAGATCACAGAGCAGGTCCTCCTGGGAACTATGCTAAGGCATATGGAAAATAAGGAGGTGATTGGTGATAGCCAACACTGAGAGCAAATCATGGCTGACAAAACTGGTGGCCTTCTACAATGGGGTTACAGTGTTGGTGGATAAGGGAAGAGCAACTGACATCTACCTGGACTTGTGCAAAGCACGTGACACTGTCCTGCACGACACCCTTGTCTCCAAGTTAGAGAGACATGGATTTCACGGATGGACCACTCAGTGGATAAGGAATTGGCTGGATGGTCACACTCAAAGAGTTGTGGTCAATGGCTCCATGCCCAAGTGCAGACCGGTGATGAGTGGCGTTTCTCAGGGGTTGGTATTGGGACTGGCGCTGTTTAACATCTTTGTGGGTGACACGGACAGTGGGATTGAGGGCACCCTCAGCAAGTTTGCCAACGACACCAAGTTGTGTGGTGCGGTCGACACGCTGGAGGGAAGAGATGGCATCCAGAGGGACCTGGACAGGCTTGAGAGATGGGTCCGTGTGAACCTGATGAAGTTCAGCAAGGCCAAGTGCAAGGTCCTGCACCTGGGTCAGGGCAATCCCAAGCACAAACACAGCTTGGGCAGATAATGGATCAAGAGCAGCCCTAAGGAGAAGGACTTGGGGGTGCTGGCTGACGAGAAGCTCACCATGACCCAGCCGTGTGCGCTGGCAGCCCAGAGAGCCAAGTGTGCCCTGGGCTGCATCCCAAGCAGGGTGACCAGCAGGTCAAGGGAGGGGATTCTGCCCCTCTGCTCCGCTCTGGTGAGACCCCCCTGCAGTACTGCCTTCA
>NW_009637451.1:0-41559 GCF_000690535.1 Cariama cristata | reverse complement strand
CCTGCCGCATCCCTGGAAGTGCTGAAGGCCAGGTTGGATGGGGCTTGGAGCAACCTGATCTGGTGGAAGGTGTCCCTGCCCATGGCAGGCGAGTTGGAACTGGGGGGGCTTTAAGGTCCCTTCCAACCCAAACCGTTCTATGATTCTATAAGTCAGTGCCATAATTACAAGATTTTGAGAGACCTTCAGCCCTGGGCAGTTCAGCTACATGGTACCTGCTAATGACATCCAGGGGCAGCACACAGAGACAATTTCAGCCTCTTAAAAAACCAAAAAACAACCAAAAACCTATGGAAGTTTAAGGGCATTATGAGCTTTCTCTAGAGTTACCTGCTTGTCTACAGAATCAGATACTGCAGTTCGCTGAGGAAAATAAAAGCACTGGCCACCAGTACTGGAAATGAAGAGGCTCTCTCCCGTGATTGGCCTGACCCTACTTCACTATTCAGTCACAGGCTTCACAGAGCACCACTAGAAACTCAATCTTGAAGCTGTTTTTTTCACAGAACAAAGGAAACCCTGGGATCCTGAGCAGCATCTTGTTTCAAATGGAGTTTGTCCAAAGGGAAAGCAAATGCTGTGGCATGAGCTAGACCTTTCATTGCAGTTATAGTTTTATACTTACCTCCTGACAGGATTCAATAAACTCGTCTAAAGTTACAACACCATCTTTGTTTTTATCCATTTTCTGCAAAATAAAATTAAAAAAAAAAATTTGTTTCCATAGGTAACACTGCAGTGTTAGTGTATCATCTTAGTTGATACAATCTGAGTAAACATAGGGCACTTTATAAGCTTAGATTACACACTCAGTGTCATTGGTTAAATTTGCCGACTGCTAAGGACTGACTTACTCCGGTATTTGTAGCTCTTCTGAGGTCATCTCCAACTATTCCTTCCCCGACATACACAGCAACCCCTGTCTTTATTACATCATTTATTTATTCACTGCCTCACCAACTGGCACCCATATTCCTGTCTCTCATTATGGGCAGTTGAGCAAAGAAGCACAGATGGACTGCAACACATGCAGAGGCTTCTGCCTTGCTGGATGTGGCACATCCCAATGAAAAGGGTAGGGCTAAGAGACAAATGAGATACCTTTGGAGCCAGGAAATCAGCAGACACTGTAGTGTTAGGCTAATGGCTGCTAGGGTTTATTTTAGAATATATAGTGAGGTATAGCATTGAACTTGCGTCTAACTTTACTGTAAAGTATATCAGTGCATAGCTCAAGGGTTAAGAAAAACACACCAAAAAATCAAGTACCTGGAAGAATACTTCTACATGCTGCCTTGGCGCATCTTCCTTGAGCACTGGATATGTGTACTTTCCCATCATATCATAAATTGCCTTTACGATATCCATCATTTCCTGCAGTAGTGGCATGCCAGCACAAACACAAAAGGGAAATGAACAGAAATGATAGCGCATTTCTTTCTTTTACTGCCCTTTTCTTCACCCCCCTCCTAGTACAAAACAGCACAGAGAACGCCTATACATGTGCATGAAGACAGATGTATCGTCATGTAGAAGTCAATCTATAAAAACCAAGCGCTTCTTTCTGACTATGCCACGACTTTGCCACAGCCACGTTGGAGGCTCCTGCACTGCTCGCCTCCCTCCTCTGGTCAGGGAGGATGTGTGCTCCAACATGGCAGCTGCTGGGGATGGTGCTGGGCTGTAAATGGCATGCTTGGTCCTGAGCACTGCAGCACTGACCTCGTCCCAGAGCCTCCTCTGGGGCCAGGGACATTCACAGCAGTCACTGGGAACCCGACCCTTCTCCACACCTTGCACAAACTGCAATACAAGTTCATGACCAGTAGCAGTAACTGCAAACCCTCCCGCTACACAGTAATTTTGAGAAGATAGACCAAGATGTATTTGCAAAATGTTGAAGGTTACCATGCTCAAAACCAAGGCTTCCCGTAAAGGGAACAGGCAATACCAGGTAAGATAAACACAGAAAATAATGCAGGATTTGGGAGTGGTGGTGTGGGCTTCTAGTGCTTCGGGTGAGCCCACACCAGACTTCCCAGTGCAGCCAGAAACCCCTTGCGCCTCAGTCACTGAGCAGCTATTGTCACCATCACCCTTCCGTTCGCAAAGGTTGTGCTGCTCATAGCTGTAACTAGGATTTTGCTCCTGGCTAAAGCAATCCATTAAAGACACTATAATACAGGAAAATATGTCTACAAAATCATGCAATATAAGATCACTGTGCACTTTACTTAGACACAGACAAATGCTCAAGTCCAGTTTGATTTGCATTTAATTACCTACATGTAAAATTAATTGTGCTCCGCAACAGAAACCAGTTGGCTTTCTTCAGAAATCAACTACATTTGTCAGAAACAGCCTTACCTCCTTGTTTATATAGCCATCCTTATTTATGTCGTACAGATTAAACGTCCATCTTAGCTTTTCATGAACAGTTCCTCGCAACAGAATGGACAATGCCATCACAAAATCCTGGTTCAGAGCAGAGAGAGAAGCGTGAATTTTCCTAACATCCTTTTCTAAGTCACCTTCCTTATATAATGCCAGTCAAAAGACTTCCCTTTTTAAGATAGAGCATACGGTTATCAGTCTCTTCTGACTCCCTTCTCCAAAAACGTGTCCTCTCTCACTGAACTGAATGGACGCAGCATCCACTAAGATGATCTGAGTACTGTCACACTAATAAATGTGTGTGAAGTAACCAGGAAAATCAGAAAAGTCCTCAACTGCAGCCAATGTAAAAGCCAAGTTTATGATATGGGGTAGGCAGCTTAGCGAGGCTGGACGGGCAGGAAGACCTAACGAGCGCTGCAGCCTTCAACTCTCCTAGTCCTGAGGTGAGGTTGTGAAAACAGCATGGGATTAAGATCAGATCCAGTTCAAGACAGGCAGATTTAGATCCTAAAGTCAATAGGACAGTGGCTGCTCTGGCTCCTCAGACTTGCCAGAAGCAGCACAGCACGCTCAAGGCCAGAAGCTGGGACACCTTCCTTGCTACCCATCCAAATTTATCATGCTCTAAACTAAATACTCCACTAAGGTAAGCATGGTAAAATACACATCTGGTTTTTAAGAGCACTGCCAGATGCTCCAGTGGCCATTCCCCTCCTAGAAATGGTCTGCTGCAAGGAGTCATCACTCGGATTGCCACCGCCTGGTTAAACACAGCTGGACTCTAACTGTGAAAGCAGAAGCCTATGCTTTCTTACCTCCAGATCTAGGGTGCTAGCAAAGAAGGGAGAAAAATCCAGCATTTTTCTTGTGCCCACCTTGAGAGAGATTGAGAGATCCCAAACTCCTCTAACACAGGGAGCCTCAGGTTTTGTTCTCTGGCAAAATCTGTCAGACTTGACCAGGTGCAATTCCCACCACTAGTTACTCAGTCTGGGACACAGCATTTTAATTGTATTTTTTGTTTACAGTAAAGTAACTGCTTCCAATAACTTTGATTTATTGTTTATACTGTACCATGGCTCAGGCACTGAGTAGCATCACTACAGGGATTTATTAGTACAGGCAGAGCTTCAAGCTAACAGAGCTATACAGTTCCTGATACCTTATTTAATGTAGTTATTCCTTCCTATGTTATGTCCGTTAGCTCTGCATGGGGCAGTGCATCACTTCTTAGAAACCTTTGCTCCTTTTTCCCAAGGCTCAGAGGAATTTGAATTTGCTGAACAATACAAAAAAGGGGACAAAATGCTTATGTTTGACAAGCACTAAAGAAACAGGTTTGCCAGGAAGGAAAGCTCAGCACTATTTTTTTTATTTTTTTTTTTTAAAGTACTTATCTAAGCATTTTCCTGTGTCTCAGTCTGTTTAGGTTTCTGGAAGCCTCTAACTACTGAGTAGCCGCCAAATGCAAAAATCCCACTGTAGCCATCACTACAGAGACACGCATATCCATACTGTAATGTTCCTATTTTACACTCGATAAATGAACAATTTCCTCAGTCTTAACTGGAAATCACCAGAGTTCTTGGCCATTTGACGGCAAAGGCAAGACTGTCTATGATTTCCAGTTTTATGATAACAGTAAACTCTCTTCAGAACTCTGAAGTTCATCCTCCACAAGCCTATGACTTAACATATCCTTTTGCTACACTCCTACAACTATGTGCATGAGCTTGAAGTATGACTATTTGTAGGCACAGCAACAGGTCTTTTAGTTAAAGGGTGGATTTAGTTTCCAAGTACCTGAGATGCTTGTTCAATATATCAAATAAGCTTAAAAAGACTCCATATTCCAGGAACATACGAATAACAATTCGATCCTGCAGTGCATGATGACCGCAGAAGGTACAAGATGTACTGGCTTTTCTTTGACATCCAAATTATCTGTGCCCCTCTTTTCATATGGGACTATCCTCGACCACTACTCTCTGCTACATAACCCTCTGCACTTTCTCCCTGTGATGCTGACTAACATGATCTATATGTTTCTTTAGTGAAAGGAAACAGGCAACTCCATCTGCATAAAGTAAACCAGATTTTAAAATATCAACTGATTTTAGACTGAAACCTCTAACCATAGTCCAACAAGTCCTACTAGTTTACAATAAAGAATGGATAGAAAAGCTTAAAACTGAGAAAGGGGCATTAAAGGAGGATGCAAAACAATTACCTCAAACTTCACTGAGCCATTTTGTGCAGTGTCAAATGCGTTAAAGAGATAATGTGCATACATGCTAGCATCTGAAAAACACAAAGGGCACCAATTGGTATAACAGTTCATTATACACTAATGACTCTAAACAACATTCATTTTCCTTATTTTCCTTTTTTATAAAAACCAACCTTGTAGCATTGCCACATATTCTATGAACCAGTAAACGTTAACATGGATTTGCATAATCCCCACACCCTCCCTTAAAACAGCCTTGAAATGTAAAAGCTTTCATTGCAGTATAAACGATTTGGATTACGGGGTTGTACTTGAAAGAATGAGCAAAAATAAAAAACACCATCCAAGAGCGCATCTGGGCCAAGTGGAGCATTAGCTCTGGTGGGAAGCGCAGCAGAAGCACTGAAGAGCGATTGCAGCAAGTGTGCTTCCTCCCTCTACCTTTTTGCTTTGTGTGAGATACAGCAGAGATCCTCAGGGACTGTCCAACTTCAGAAGGGTCTAGTTTCAGTAACCTGGGTTTGGCCCATGACTGTTAAAGAGCAATCTCATCTGAGGCATATTTTCATCCTTTGGAATCTTAAACTGCTGGTTTTAGAAAATATTTTCTATTGAGAAGGACAGTTTCTATGGCCACATCAAGGATGGCTGTTAACTGGGAAAAACAGTAATGGTACACAGAAAAAAAAAAAATCAAATAGGCGTATGACCTTAAGACCTTCATTGACCTGTTCTCTGCTTTGGAGGCAATTCACAGTGCTCTCTGTGTTACTACAGCCCAACTTCTCAAGATGGAAGCAAGTGACATTACATCCCCTTATTTATTTCATTGCTATTCTAGCAGCCACAGGCTTTTTCGTCTCTTCTATTCTTTACCTCAAGTACACAGCGTTAGTCAAGCCTGAGTCTTCATACTCAATGTATGGGTGTTCAGGTGAAGCCTGGTACCCTGTGCTACACAGGCAGTCAGGTGGAACGACCCAGCATCTCTTTATTCTGATCTCTATGAAATGATTAAATATTTTCACATTATTCAAATTCAGGAAAGTGTAACAGTGTGCAGAAAAATCAAATACTTCAGTTACTGTCATCCATAAGGATAGAGTACAGTGGACTGTAGGAAAAAAAAATACTGGTCTACTACATTTTTAAGACAAGGACTCTGAAACAAAATAGCTCCAGAAGAAAACCATCAAATTACTTATGGGACAGTACTACTAAAAGTTCCTATTAAGATAAACTAAACAATGAAGTAAAAATATTAAACTAGAGGTCTTATTTCAATAGGGTATGAGGCACATTAAGAAATACTAGATCACTGGTATCGTTTGATGCCAGATTAGCAAAAATGAAAACCTGTTAAGGATAGGAGCCCTATGTAACAAAGACATCACAAGCTTGAGATGACACCGCACAAAGTTTTTATAATTCAGAGCTACTTTGCTGCCTCTGGGATGTACAAGTTTATCTGTACAGAGAGCCATAAAAGTGAAAAAATCTCTGAGGAATCTGAAATCTCACGATTTATGATGCTACGCTTACACAAACAGTTTGGAAATCGAGTGAAAGAAAACAGCGTAAAATACAAAATCACATCTGCTGTTTTTATTATTAAGCATGGTTGTACCACCATCATCATTAACCAAGGGAGAATCACCTTTCAAGGGAATGGGACACAAAAAAAAGGCAAGTCTTTGTCAACTTCAGTAGCAGGAAAACCGTTATCTATCCATGAAAAGAAGTTTCTGTGCCTGATTGTTTTTCACAAAGGGGAAGGAAGGAGTCACCTGAGATGTGCCACTTAAAGGAGTTAGTTGGGGTAACTGGAGTTCCTTGGACTTACTGGAACTTAGGTTGAAAACACAAAACACATCCAGAAATACATTAAGATTATATAAACTTAAATTTTTGCATATTTGCTAAAACACATAAATTGACTGGTTGCTTTTCATAACAAAACCAAAAGCAACCACAATAGGAAATCATCAAGTCCATGCTGAAATACAGTGTAAACTTTCTATATGTGTAAATCTTTGAGGTCATATACACGTTATGCTTTATCTTGACATTCAGTTGAAAATTCACTTGTTAATAACCTCCTTGAAGAAAATGCACACGTACGCTTTTGCAGAAACTTCAGTCATCGTTCCACAATGAGTGCATTCTGCAGCTACTACAGAGTGGAATATATTCCGAGGGCCTCAAATCTTTTACTAAAAAGCCACTTAAACCCATGACTCATTTCTTTCAATTTGAGAACAGTATCCCCACAGAATATACCCAGTTAGAAGAACATACAGATTCTTTATGTTTTTAAAAGGCAAGAAAATACATTATTTGAGAGGTTTAATACAATATTTTAATAATCCAATACATGACATGACCCTGTCTTAATCACACAAACACCAAAAATGATCATTTCAGGTAGCTACGAGTTCACACATCAACTAAGAACTGCTTTAAGAATTTTAGGGAGGTTTTAATTAATTTGCAGGCCAAAATGAGGTCTGGGACTGTTCTGTGCTAGATACTACACGCACAGTCCAACAGCCAGGAAGCAAAGACATGCTGAGGGTAAGTGCCAGCCAGAAAGTCAGCACAAAAAAACCCATCCATCACCAGTTTCTATTTTGGACCTGGGGAATAAAGAGCTGAAACTAGGGGCAATCTTTAATGTGGGTTTGCCTATATTCTTGTGAAATAACTGTTCAAAGGGCCTAACTTAATTTTATTACCTTGATGTTTACGTTTCTGTTTAAGATGCTGCAACGCTTAAGCTCAATTCACATCTCTTGCACAGATTATCTGAAGTACTTTTGCAGCCAGCTGGCAGCAACGAATGTGAAGGCATACTTCAATAAACCTGACAGACGCAAAGTACTCTGCTTACCTCCATGAGGAAAAAACTGTGCATAGATCTGTTTGAATGTTTCTTCATTAACAACACCGCTAGGACATTCCTGTTGGAAAACCAAAAAAGAAAGAGGAAAAAAAAAAAATCAAGAAAAAACCCAGCTCTGTAAAGGTTCATTTGCAAAACTCTACAAGCCTGAAGAGAGCAATTAAACAAATCACATTCCTGTTCTCACAGTGCTCTGGATGCATAGGCTGCGCAGCTGAAGAAATTAAAATAATTCAGACTGCAATTTCATCTTAAGCATCTCATAGACTTGGTTCACCATTATTAACATTTCTAACTGTTTTTAGCAGAGTTTAATTGCTGTTTTATAGGACAACCTAGAAAGGCAGTTCACGTCTTCTGTCATATGAAGCTTTCATCTAATAATTACAAATAACGTTAGTGCCAACTAACACTTCCCTGTTGGATGCCTCCATGTATATGAATTCATTAATCCTCAGTAGAAGAGGAGCCAGAGTAGCCAGATACCTGACACCAGCTCCATGGAGGCTAACGGTACATACTACACTAGTAAGTCCTTACAAACAAGCATTAGTATTACACTGAAAAAGATTAGATGACTTTTAATCTGTTTATCTGCTCAGTCTTCCGTAAACTTCTGAGAAGTCAGACTGTGCCCATGAAAATTTTCTAACCTGGCAACCTGTGGGGTTATTTTATTTTTAAGCTCTGGTACTTGAATGTAAGGCAGTTCACTTCACTTTTGGCCGCTTCGAATAAGGGCAAACACTTAGGAAAAAGGTGGCAGATTTTCTGCCCTAAACTTCCTGACCTACTAACTAACTAGCCCCACGGGGCAGCATTCAGGAAGGGAAAAGGGGATCCTCGCCTGGAGGGCCCGCACTTTCTTTGCTACAGCCAAGCAAAATCCAAGCCGTTATGGTAGTCTGGAGCAGGAGGTACCCCCTGGGCACGTTTACAGAGTCTGGACAACACCGGTGAAAAGGGAGACACGGCAGGTATGAGGAGCTGGGCCCCCAGGGGCTTTACCCTCTGAACTAAGGTCCTCAGATCTTACCCAGCAGGATACAGGACCAAAGGCAAAGTCTCCATTTTGTGAAACCTGTTTCCTTACTCTCAACTCTTCTTTTAAACTTAAATTCCTTGGTCAATTCAAGTAAAATTCAAGACCAAATTTAGCTTGACTATGGTGCTTTAACACCCCCCCACCAGCTCAGTGCTGTTACAACACACGTTCATGTATCACGAAGAGCCTTGGGCACTGCTATTTGACTATGTGAAGTTTTCAATTATATGAAATATTCAACGATATGAAATATTTCCCAACTGATGACATTCTTCCTCACAGATGTGCCTATTAACCAATTTTGACAACTAAATCAGAGCAAAACAATAAAATAACCATGGCACTGATCCTTTTTCACGGAGCACAGAATTATAGATATAGAAAAGTCAGCTTTCTCCTGCATTCAAAAATACTAACTGGCAGACGCCATGCGTCTGTCCTCTGCTGCAGGCATTTGACCCTATTCACAGCAATTTAAATTCCTCAGCCCCACCTGAGGCACTGTGTCACATGGAAGGAAGAGGAAGCAGAAGCACTGCCACTCCTGGTAGGACACGCTGAAGATGGATTATTTAAGTAGGTTAACTCAGAATCTGTCACGAAACCAGTGCATATATCTTGGTTTGATGCTTATGATTAAGCTGAAGGCCAGATTTGTGGTCAAGAAAGTTCATCAGTTACTGGCAGTATACTCACTCCATGCATTCCTCTTTCTGCGTCACACTACAATTGCTGTCTCATTTTAATACAGGTCCTTCAGCAAGGAATTTCACAAATCTATAACCCTTTGCACAAGGAATCACCAGCTTTCAATTTTTGGAACCTGACTCCGACTACCTTGCCTGATAGCCCTGAATTCCTGTATAGAGAGGGCGAGCAAACAGTTGATCATGATGCTTTATATCTACCTACCACTTGTGATTTTGTAGATCTTCCCTTTCTTATCTCTTTTCCAGGCTGAAGTATCCCACCCTGAGAAGCATGGAAGGCATTAAGCATCCTTCGACCATCCCTTCTCTGCATCTTTCTATTTCCACCACACCCTTTTTGAGATACCAGCCCAGGACTGCAAGTCATGTTCAAGATGCCAGTGCACTGTTCATTTCTCCTGCAGCATAAAGGTGTTCTCTCCCTTTTTCTCTGTTCTTTTCCTAATAAATCTTAATTAGAATTATTGGAGAAATGGGATAGAAACTGTTTTTCAAATCTTTTCAATAATGCTAAGGCTAGTCCAGTCTATCGGCTAGCGCTGTATAGTTTTCAAGCAGCATATCGTATTTTCCTCCTGGACTTACCTTCTAAATTAATAGAAATTCTGTTAAGAGTTCGTTCTTCTGCGCTAACACATCTGGGAGGGCCACACCTCTGTGCAGACTAAGACGTTGTGGGAGCACAAGCAAGCTTGAGGGTGAACAGAAATGAGACTGAAAGAGCACAGAGCTGCACAGCCTTTACATCTAGTCTCACTACTGCCACGTTACACTACCTGGAATATGCCTGCTACCACATGATGCTGCCGGTGTGGAAACCCCCCCTAATCTCCCTATAATTCTGTGCTTGGCCTGGACTTCATTAAAGAGCAGGCTTGGGAGTGTGTGTCATGGCTCAACGTAGGTTTACAAAGCAGGGCAGATGCCAGTACTACTGTAGTTAGTCACTACCGGCAGCCTGGAGCTTCCAGAGATGCATACACTCACTGTGTGTTACACCCCACTCTGCAGATCCAACAGAGACAAATGCTTATCCCAGTAGCATTACAGGCTGTTGAATTTGAGATGAGTAAACTTAGGAAGTCTAAGAAAATCCCTTTGAATTGGTGACAAAAAGCTGGAGGAAGATTCAAGTCTATGACTTATTTATTGATGAGTGCTTTAGATACCTTTTAAGAACAAAAAGGACTTTGACAACAAAGTCTTCCACCATGAAAAGCGTATAAAGGAAAAAAGGCATTTTTTCCAAGCCTCTGATCTGCCAGCATCACCTGCTGCTGAAATGCATTCACTAACCATGGAAAAGGACAGAACAAACAAGAGAAATCACTTTATCCTGTGCGAGTCACAGAAGGAGAGCAAGGAAAGGTACTTCAGGTGACTATGAGGCAGTTCCTTAATCACATACCTGTTTGCTACTGAAATTAGGATGATTAGATGAGAGTTCTCTCCTCCAATGCAGAAGAAATCCTGCTGTCTTCTACCCACTGTGTGGGCAGAAAACCATCAGTGATTTGGGAGAGATTTTAGCTAAATAAAGGATAATTTGTTGCTTGAAAAGCCCTGAAATTATCTTTTACTCCCTGTTTTCATGTCCTGACAACTGTCCTTCCACTCATTATGTTTAAGTGTCCCAATTAAAACCCAAACCTGGCACTGTGGTCTTGACCTCGCTAGGGCCATCCCTTCTTCAGCATCACCGTTCAAGGTTCATTCCACAGCAATGGGATAAAGAGACCAACTGGACTATCTAAAGCCAGTGGCTGCAGGACCAGACCTTGTTTTTTCATTTACAGACAAAACTTTCTGATTTCATATGGCAAAATTTCTGGTTAGTTGAGTATCCTCAAAATGTTCCAAAGCTCCTCCTAAGAAAACAGCCATTTTCATGACAAAAGTGGTTACTTTTTAATATGTCTGTGCCACTTCTAATAAGCTAGAAATCATTAGGAGAAGAATAATTAATGGAAGGTAACAGCTACCATAAAAGTATTGTCCCAAATTTCATGTTTCCTAAAGTTTGTAATTTGATGTACATTAAATAAATAGTCTGGTATTTATTTATGGTATCTTATAATCATATATCTGACCAAGTACCATATCAACAGCCATTTTAGGTAGAAATTTTCTCCTTGGTCATTGGAGTGCTGCTGCTCCAAGACCCACATCGCAGAACTTCAGAGTATTTGATCAAATTGTCATTCTTTTTAAAACTAAGCCTAGCACAGCACTTAACCATCCTTTACCACATCGTGCTACCGGCCAAACACACTAAAGTGAAGGCATATCTCTTTCTCTCGATAAACACAACTATTATGTTCACTAAGAACCATCAATTCACATGCTCCAAGATAGTTTATACATGCAGGGACTAATCACTATTTTATGTATACTTTCCACAATTGCAGAGTCCCTTAAGTCTCTTCCACGCTGTATTAAGAGCCTCAGCCCACCACTAGCAATGCTGAGAATGAAGTTCAAAGTCCGCAAAGGGCAGGGGGCTGCTGCTGCATGCACTCTCCTCACAGAGGCAAGGTCTCCTGTAGCAGTTTTGGCCATTGTGCCTCATTAAATTTCCTGAATTTCCATGTTATCCTTATTACTTCTGATGCTCCATCTGGAAGCTAAATGAAAGTTTCCATCAAACCTCCAGGAGTGCTGGGGAAAGACAGCACTGACGTTGATCAGCCTGTTTAGCTCTCTATAACTGGATTGCTTTCAGACACATATGCTAGTAACAATTCATTTGCACTTAATTGATCACAATTTTGTTTTTCTAAGAGTCAAATAATGCTCAAGAGGCCTCATTAGTGGTACAGTACTACTTAATTCAGCTGACTCGAAAGAAATCTCTCGTGAAAAGGAGCAGGTAAGCTTAGTGTCAGTTTAAATTCCACTGAAGATAACAAAGGTTTATTCATTCAAGAAAATTTTCTTGGCAGTATGAAAAAGCACAGTCCTTCACCGTAACAGTCATAAGGCTTTCCTTAGATGGCAGGGGGTTAGTTCTCAGGTAAACATCTCTCATTTCTTTAATCTATGAATTCTTTTAAAATTTTTAACAAGAACAGTGAACATTCTTTTTTGTATTGTTGTCAGCATGGACGCAACCCCTCGTTTTCAAAAAGCTAACTATTGAGCACAGGTGTTGACAGCACAAGTCACACATTTGAATCTACCCTCTCAGGCTTCTTTTCAAACACAAAACCACAAAGGAGCTGAATCCACATTAAAAAAAAAAATTACAATAAAGAAAAAAAAGAAGAAAATCAAACAAAAGTTGCACTTGCTGTTCTTTCTTCTGCTGGAAACAGAAATTAACTTGATTGATTGCTTTCAAAGATGTGCAGTGCAGACAAGCAGGGATCAGCAGCAGAACTGAAGTGGGGCTAAACATAACCTGCCCATCAGACTGTTCTCAGCTAACTTGGCCAGAAGGTGAGGAGGAGTACCTGGGGGGTTCACATTTTGCTAAACTAGAGGTGTTAAGTTAGCTAACCACAGACAAACTCTAATGCATTCTCCTTCAGGATCCACAATCCAGATTTGCATCTCTAAGCATTCACACATCCCACACATTTTGGTGCTCTTACTATGTTGTCCCAGTTTGGAGATTTCTGGGGATTATTAAAGTATCGGAATATCTCTACCTTGCTCATGCTGCTTGCTTTAATCTCCAAAACCCCTGATTTATTACAGATGATTACATCCCATACTACACTTCATTACAGATTTGCTAAAATACTCACACTAAAGCAAGGTAAGAAAGTCTCCAACAGCCTCTCGCTTATTTGGGTTGTCTGTTTTTTGATTTAGTATTGGAAAATCATCCCTTGCACCTAACAACTATTTCCTTTAACAGCACAGAATCCCCCAAATTGACCAAAAAATCCCATAAAAATCCCAATCTTTTTAAATCCATGCACTCAATTCCAAAGAACATAAGTAATTAGAAACATGGTTCAAATGAAAGACATTGAATTACTGAGCTCAAACCTCTGTCATTGTTGTTCACTTCATTAGTCATCAGTTTATCAATTTTAACCTTCAAAATAGTTTCTCCATCTCCTCCCTTCCATTCAATAACTGTTCCCCAAACTCTGCTCCTCTGGGCAGTGGAAACTTTCTTCTAATTCCAGCCTATGCCTATTCATAGCCATTTTGTTCCCGTGCCAATATTGCTTTTTAGCGCAAACAGTTCTCTCTCCTGATGTATTTATAGGCAGGAGATTATCACATTTTATTTTGTTAAGATGAACCAAGGCAAGATCCACCAGAGGTTCTGCTGGTTTTTGCCATCTGTTACCTTGCCTTTGCAGAACCACAGCCAAAGAAATCAGACCAAACACCTTACTTTAACCTGGCTGCAGTCTGACTGCAGCCAACTTCAAGGTGGAAAGTAGACTATTCTGCATTACGCAGAATGCACGCTCAGGGCAGAGGTAACTGCTAAGATAAAAGTGAGCTTCTAGTCCTGGCATCAAAAGATGTTGGAGGACAACACCCTTTCATAAGCGGAAAAGAAAGCTGAAGGCAAAGAGAGAGGGGACATTTGGCCAAGCAGCAAGGACACTGGCCTGATTAGCACGTTGTGCTTCTCTGGAGTGGCAAAGGATCTGAATTTAGCAGAAGCCTCCATCAATCTGGTACAGAAACACTAGACCTAACCGGTGACACGCTGGGAAGAGACTGGGAAGGTTTGGAGAGAGCCGGGAAACAGATTTCAGAGACAAAGAAAGAACAGGAACAAAAGTACTGAGAATTAGGACCCTGGTCAGCCAGGGCCCTAATCCAGAGGCTACCCTAGGCTGTGCTGAACTGCCTTTAGTCAAACACCATCCCTGCTCATGAACACGGGAACCCTCAGCTCCTGTGACTGCAGCGGGGCCCCGTTCTCACTGTGTTCATTACAAGTGTCTGTAAATGGTCCCATGATTGTCCAGGTGTTGCCTGATGATTAAACAGGACCTGTGCAATCATTGAGAGCAAACAGTAAGTACAAGCCAGAGAGAGGAAAATGACTGTATTCCCACAGGGATTTTGAATCTCCAGATGGCACTGTAACATCATCCCAAAAAGCAGACGGTTCAGTATAATAGCAAATATGGTAACAGCTGAGTCAGTTTGCCTGCTGTGCATAATTACACATCCCATTGAAACCATGATTTACAGGCTACAAATGCTAAAGCTGCCCTTTCATTTCAATTCAAACCTTAGATATTAAAGCTTCATGCATATTGTGTGCATAGCAGCTAGAAAAAAACAGACTGCTTTGTTCTAACAAGCTGACATAAGCCAGGATCTCGCCAGCACCACCAATTAGAACCAAGACCTTCAGTAAGGTCTTCGGAAAGGGTTTAGGCCACAAGTTAAATGCACTTGTCTATCATTCTTGCCCTGGGAGGTAATGCCTCTGTACTGCAAAGCGACAGCAAAATTGGAAGGGGCTGGGGTAAATGTAGTATCTGCTGAGAGAGCTGCAAGGCTGGCTCTCTGTTTTGCATTGTAGCTGCTGGCACAGCCAGCTCCTCCTCTCAGCATGAAGCAGTGCTCTCCCACGCAGGATTCCCACCAAACACAGCAGAAGGCATTTCAGAGATCTTAGCAAAATGCAGTGGCTAACAACTCTCTAAGTTTAGTCTCCCACTGTAGGCAGTCATGTTGCATTATACTGTATGTTAACCTGTCAAGCTCTGTCTCAAAAGCCATATGATTTCTTGCTGACTGCCCAAAGCATGAAGAGGTTGCAGATTATTAGTCTTCAGTGGTTAGAAAACTTCACACATGAAATGAGCTCCTACATGCAGGAAAGACCATACAAATACAACACATGCACCAAACAGAGAAACACAGAAAGCTGAGCTGTGCCTTGGCCCGCTTAGGTGAGCGGTGAAATAAAGGATGAAGCCACTAGACTCCTTGGAGAAGTCAAATATACACTGGAGATGTGATTCTACCAAATTTCAAGAATCTGTCAAAAAGAAAGGTCCTTTTCAATGTCCAGCAGGTTTCCCCCAACACTGCCTGTATTTAAGGTAGGCTCAGCTTTCTTTTGGCAAGTTTTTACCCAATAGACTTGACTTTCTCTTTCCAAGACATTTCAGCATTTCACTGTGACAGTAGCTGAAATGCTGGAGCTGTCCCGCAAGTCAACTTAAAAACCACACTGTGTTTATTGAGCTAGCTGGATACTGATCTATTAATCATCATAAAAACATCAGCTGGCATGAACCACCTGGGTGACTAAATCCAGACCCTCAGGCAACCATGTAATGAGTATTCATTCTTTAAGGCCCATAAAACATCTGCTCCATGTAGCCTCAAAATTCCCTATCTGTTTCTATTTATTATGATGAGCCCCTAAGAGGCAGCAGCAGGTGACCTAGAAGCTGAGGCTCATGGAGCTGCAGACTCCCCGCTACCAGAGAGAATATGGCTGGAACGGTGGCTCACAAAGATGAGCACAGTGCTGTTCTGTGTGCACAGTCATGCCAATTGGCATGTTCCCTGCTTTCACCTAAATCTGTAGCTTCTCTCTTGTCTCCTCAGTCTTGGATCTCCTTTTACTTTTGATTTCTTTTTGGCTCCTGCCACTCCAGCCTTATATCCTACTTATGCAGGACCTTATAGTTCTAATGTGCTCTACTAACATCCTACTCCAAGAGCAAGATTCCTTCAGCTAGAGAAAGGATTACAAAAAAACCCCTAAACATCCTGGGCTGCTCATCACAAGCAAACAGTACTGCTCATATTTGAACATGGGGAACTGACAGTAAGAATTAAATAAGTAACCATAAAACTATTTTCAGGTTATCTTGAAGTACTGGTACAGTTGAGGAAATTGCAGTGTGCTTACTGACATTTGGGGAACAAATTTAATGAGAATATTATGTGCTCAATATTCATCCAAACCCATTTTTAGGCAGATTACGGCATCATAAATATTAGATGGAGAGGCAGATTTTGCTCATTTTGCTGTGGTAGGGGAGATCTAGTACAGAACTACTAATGTTTAGCGGGGGGATGATACAAAAACGCAGCTGAGCAGTTGAGGCTGAGGCTGGTGGGGACATACATACTAGACTCTGTTCGCTGCAGTATTGTTCTTACATTTTTAAATCCTCTGTAAAGCACTTGAAGTTCTCTTTTAGTGAAATTGGTTTGTGCTTCAAGCTGTTCCAGTCCTTCGGGTCTATGGCACACTGTAGTCATTTCTAATTCATCTTCAATTTTATCTGAAAGAGAAGAGAGGAAAATATTTATTTTGGTTGTTACCTTTGCCCTATTAACATGATGGATAGGACAGACTGGATTTCAAGAACAATAGAGAAAAAAGAAACCATCAAACAGAACTGATCTGTATAACTTTTTTCAACCTCTTGAAAGTAAAATAAAAGCCATAAGAGTAAGACAATAGATCACATTTCTTACTGGGCTGCCAATTAGCTCCCCATTCACAAAGCCAAAACTGGTGATGAGAACAGAAGGCAGGCAGCAGATATGTTGCTCCAAAAAGGCAACACCAGGTATTTTTTATCTAAATATTGAAACAGCACAGAGGAATAGGCCTTTCAAAGTACTAGCTTTAAAGAAAGCTGTGCAAATATAAGTGAGAGAGCAGACGTGCTTAAGCATATTAGACAATGACATTATACTGAGGGTAAACAGTGAGGGAAACTCATCTGTGTGCTAACCAAAAACCTTGCTATAGAGACACTAAAGGTCACTTTAATCCTAGGAGAAATTCAAATGATGTCCACAGTTGCTGAATCTGGAATGAAATCAGCCTGCATTTGCATGGGCTTTTTGGGGAAACAGATAAGAAATGAAAAATACTTATGTACATTTTACTCAAGAGAATGTTCTCCCACAAGGAAGAAAAATACTCAAGACATATCACAGCCTGTATTACCATAATCTCACCTCTTTTCTGATGCATGTTTTCACCTGTCAAGCTCATTTCCCCAGTAGCGTAAGTAACGCCCAAGTAAGTACAGATGCCTAGCGTACATATGTCAGTTTGAGATTCTCTAAACTTCAAGGACCAGATGCAGGTTTCAGCTGACATGAAAATCCCATCTACATCCAAAAGTTGCTTGGCATAAAAGCTAACACTCCCGTTATAATCAGAACTGCCCAATTTATCTCCTGTAAAAATGTTTTAAGTCATTGGGCTCAAGTACAATATAGTGATTCCTGCTTTTGCTGAAAGGCAAGGATTTCACAAGAAACGTGCAAGGAAATGGAGTCACTCTAAACAAAGGAAAGGCAGCAATTCAGAGCAGACTGGCTCAGTGAAAGAACAGACCAAAGCTGTATTTTCATAAGTAATTCTGTATATATATATATGAATGTTATTAAAGGATCACACACATCAATGAGTGATAATGGTTAATTAACATTGGTTCATTGTTTCAGTATTAAGAAATCAGTTTGAAATATTGGTGAATTCAGTCATCCTCCTAATCCACTGTACCTGGAGTTTCACAGTCAGCATTTGTGGGGCTTGAGCAGTGGAAATACATGCCTAAATACTAAGCTCAAGGTCCCTTGCACAGCAAGGGAATAAAGGTAAGAGACTGTAACAGCATAGGAGAGAAAAAGAGTATCACGACCATTTATGATGCAGAAAAGAATTACTGAAATCTGGCAAGTGGCCAGAAGAGGCCTGAAGGAGACACCTTCTCCACACAAAGGGAAAGCAAAGGGTCTAGAAATTATATCTCCTGTTCGAAGAAAGGCGATGGAAAAGGATGTCTGATACAGGAAAGAGAACAGATAATGTGAAATAAAAGGGGATAAGCCATTTTCTTTGAAAGAGAACACATACCACCAAATGAAGGAATGCAGAAGCAGCTGTGGAGAGAGAAAAAAGGTGGGGAAGAAATTCCTTAGAATGAGGGAAGGGGAATGAGTGGTTGGAAAAAAGGAGAGGAAATCCATTTAGAAGGGAGGCAGGTCAGGGAGACTTATCACTAATCCATGCATTGCATAGGAAATACCTTTTTGTTTACCTTTGGTTAACTGTAAGTTACCTAAACTCCTTTACAAAATGCAAATAACCCCCAACTCCTCTCCTGCATTTCCCTGCGTCCCCCCATGCAATAAGCAGTTTACACATGACCCTTCCCTGCTGTCCCTCAATGCAGTATTTACACATGACCCTGACAGTCATTTCATTCTCCCACAGAAGGCCATACATTTTGTGCTGTGCCGTAGATAAGCAAGTTAGGCCCTGAGTCTTTCCCTGCTCTGTAATCAGTTAAACAAACCCAGCTTTTCACTGACATTTCCTATTGACTGAGTCACTCTGAAGTGCTTTACAACTTCAGTCAGTGTAAAACAGAAGTCTAAAATACCGGCCACCTAGTCTTTCTATCCTATAACATAATTCAACAGGGAGGTGTGTGTGGAAATCCATGCAACCTCATGTATCTGGTGAGGCTAAGGAGGGAAGCCAGCCTGTTGGATTACTCTCATACTTGGTTTTATTTATGCTCCTACAATGCAGAGGTTCACATGGTTTCTACAGAGGCAGGAAAGGTCCAGCTGAGAAGAGTCACACTCTTTGTAAAAGCATTTTGATATGACAATTTTTATTGTGAGTATTTCATTTGCCATATACTTTTCCCACCTCCTCCTTAAGCAACCCAGTTTTCCAAAACACTTCTTGGAATTTGTGTTAGTACTCTAAAAACCAAATAATTAAAGAAAAAGGTCTCGCTCACAGAAAACTTGCTTTATAGCTCCATGATAGCTTCAAACAAAATCTTCAGAATTACAGCTCAAAACTCAATAGTTCTTTGGCTTATCCAGATATCCTTTATATAAGCAGATCCAAAATTAGGGTCTTGGAATTGTTTTTTCAAAATATTCTTGAATAAAATATTACTTGGTGAACATTGTAATTTAATAATGATATATTGTCTTTTGACAACACTGGCCTCATTCAGTGAATCATTATTTCAAGAGTGCAATTCATCTGCTTCAGTTTGTCTTGCAAGAATAGGTTTTTCCAACAATCAGTTCACGAGCTTTGGTCCCACAGGGCACATATTTCTATGTTAAAAATAAGCCAGATTATTGTTGTAGATTTGATTCTACTTCCCATGCTGAGAAATGTGGCTCTTTTCTTTATAACAAACCGCAGAAAGGAAATTATGAAAAATTCATCCCTTTCAAAGGGACACTATTTCCCCCCTTCTGTTCTCTATTCCAGAACCAGCATTAATCTCTGCCTCTGAAGAGGATCTGATGGTTCCCTGTGGGTTAATCCTTTCATCTGCTTCCTTTTTGTTTCCCAAAGGAAATATTTTGAAACTTAGCAAAAAATTCTTGTGAAGCTTTAGATTGGGCCAAGGGGGCACTCAAAATGACACCAGACCAACAATTTTCCAACAAACACACTCTAAAAATGGTAGAAATTGTTCCTTCAGTAGAACATGCCCCAGTGCAACAGAGCAGTCCTGGGCATTTCTTGGAACCTCACTACAGAAAACAAATACAAGAAAGACTTCTTAGGTCATTTGGCCTATCCGTTGCCAACAAAGAGCTGTTTTCCATGGTGTTCCATGATAATATCTGTTTTAAAAGATAAAACTTATTTTAGGAGTAACTACTTCACGTTAATAGGCCTCACAGATCAAACGTTCCCTCCCCAGTGTTCATCAGATATTTACATTTAAACTTTTCTCAGTTGTCATCCCACATTCAGAGATTTCCCTTCAGCAACATCTCTGTTCATCCCTCCTCCCTTCCCGGCGAAAGCCCGCAGTGGGCATTGCACAGACCTCGAAGCAGGGGGTACCTGTAGCCAGAGACCTAAGGACACAAACTGCTCTTCTGTGCAAATTGATAGTTTCCAACTCAATGGTCCCCACCTCCCACAAAGATTTTTTGGCCATTATTTGTTTCCTTTCAGTGTTTTCTCTTAAGTCAGCTCTTTTAAATCTTTTTCTTCCATTCTCTGACACCCTATAAATTAACCACAGTAACCTCAGTGGCAAAACAGGAGACTGTCACTTCCTCATCTGCCCTTGCCTTTTGTCATGTATACTGTATTTCCTCTTATTTACATTTTCATTATCACACTGACTCAGTCCCTCCCAGCTCCTCAGGCATGTCACTGTATGAAATATGAGCCCCTGCATTTATAAACACTGCAATTTTATTAAACCGAAGCTCACTTCATGGTGGTGAGTACAAACAAAAGTATGTATGCGTAGACACACACATGCAAATTTAAAGTTTTGTTAGGAAAGCATGATAAGATATTTTATCTAATATCACGTTCTTCCTCAGTTTTGCCTTGTTTACAGCTGAACATCCCAAGAGATGTGAGAGTGGGGAACAGGCATGCCACTAGTTTAAAGTTAATTTTCTTCTCCTTCAATTTGCAAGTGCACAAACAGACCTAGGGACTGACTGCAGACACTGCAAGGGACGCGTGTGGTCACCTCCCCAGCGCAGGTGACACGTGTGACCAGCCGCTGGTGCTCACAGCATCCCTTTGCAGCTGGAACTAAGGCCCTGCTCTGCTCCACGGAGACATTTACCTCAGGGTCTGGGTACCATCCAGCTGGCTAGTGAGAACTTGAACCTCAGCAAATAGGTCCAAATTTATTATTCGGATCTCAAAGTATACATTGGGGGGGGGTATCTGTGCTTACCAATTAGGTGGACTCAGTAAATAAAGCAGGAGGTTTCTCCTGCTTGCAGGTACTGATAAAATAAAAAAAAAAAAAAATAAAAAAATATCAATCTCCAGCACTTGTTGAAATCATCCCTGGATTAATCCCTTCCATACCAGACAGCTCCAGCAAGTTTTTGTCCTGGGCTTAAGATTGCCTGTACTGTTTAGCCAGTGCAGAACATGCTTGTGCATTTGCTTAGCTGTTTTTCTTGCCACGTGTTCAAAACCAGGGGAATGAGAAGTAGCGCTTCCTGATTTAGAATTTGTCTCTGGCCATATTTTTATGGCTGTTCTAATAGCAGGGTATGAAGTCTGGGTCTGGTAAAAGCACCTGAGGTAATCTTACTCCAAAGTAGGTCTAGGTTACAATAATTACTTAATATTGCATTTTTGTGCAACACATCATCTCTATTTGCTTAGCCCACAGGATAGGCAGATTTGTGTATCAGACAAGATAAATAGTGGCTTCACTTTACAAAGAAAAATAATCCTGACATGTACACGCATATTTTATGGATTATTCCTAATGAAAGATACTGTATTTCATTTCTCTACTGCTTGCTCAAGAGCAGAGAATGAATTTTCATTAGAGTAAATCAATATTTTAACTGAACTCACTTTGGAAATTACTTAACGAGGTTTGGCTTAGACATCCCTTCATATTTGTTCTAATTTTACCTTTTGTTATCTTTACAGTTTGAAGATTCCCATACTTACACTGCCTGCAAATGGCCCTGTGTTTCACTGCTGTAAACTTCGCTCAACAGAATTCGCATTTCTCCAAGTGATAAACTGAAGTAATTTAAGCCTATTCATGTAAAAGCTGTCTTGTACATCTACATGCCTACGGACAAAATTGTTTCATCATTGAGGAAAACAGATTTTCAACCACAGCTGACTACTGCTTTCCATCACAGAACTAGGCAGAGGGACTCCAGGCCTTCCCTTATCCATTGTAAATACAAGAAATCTGCTGGTTTTGAAGGAAAACAACCTGCTCCAATATTTCACTTTTCCAGATCTTTCTGTTCCATTGGACACAGGCACATTTATCTGCCGTGTTATAGACAATATTGTTTCATTGTCAATTTATCTTAAAAATGCAGGGGTAATGTAACACTACATGACAAGTTACATGAACAGAGGCACTGCCCAAACCCAGTTCCCAAAGATGTCGAGCCCCAGTCAGGGCCTTGCCAGCAGTAGCAGCAGTGGACATGCTGCTCTCAGCACAGAAGGCGAGTCCTAAAATCCTCTGTTGACAACATTTCTTCTAGTATTCATGTTAGCGACCTATTTCCACACAAAAATGCCTAATCAATATTCTTCAGCTCCAACAATCCTTTCTTCATAAGTGGAACAGGTTAAATTGGTCACAGACAATGCCAAAGTTGTATTTGTATACTACAAAATAGGAAACAATTGTGTGTTATTAACCAGCTGCTTTCTCGGTTCTGGTTTTAAACAGCCATTGGGCCCAAATTCGTTAACCTGCCCATCCTTCCTCTTGCTGGCAGCTGCCTCTACACAAGCAACATCTTCCACAAAAGCACAGGGTTGGTTTTGCTGGGCCAAACTCCCTTGTGAAACACAAGAAACAAACACCTTTCCCACAGCAGCCACCTAAAGTCCTGCAGCATTTCCAGCCCTCCAACCTATGTGCCTGGCAAACGAGCAATAGCAATGTCTCCTTACATCACTAGGGCTGGCCAAGGACAAGCCAAGGCCTAAAACACAGTTTAAATGGAGGGTGTAAATGATGATTTAATAAAAATGCAAATGACCCTGTCCCCTGCTTCCAAAGGCTGCAAGGTGAAACTGTGTAATGCCAGGTTCCACGGCTAATGGGAGGATTTTGAAAACATGTTGGTTATAATAAATTCACTTTTTGTTAAAGAAAAAAATCAGGATGTAAAATACAGCTAATGTGCCCAGTGTTGCTTGTACAACTGACAAGCGTTAGATGAAATGGGTAATTTTACAAATACAGCAGAAGGGGATTAAATTATGTGCAAGAATTATTAGACTGCATCTTATTTTTATTAAAAAAACATTAGCTATATTTTAGGAGCAGACTCAAAGAAAAAAATTAACTCCAGTTTATCCACGACATCTTTGAAATTAATCTCCAGACAGAATACTGGCTTGGGCAGATCTCGCAGGAAATAGATCCTGCCTGTGGGAAAACAACTGCAAATATTTGAAAATTTCATGAAGAGAAATAACTAAAGGCCTGAGTCCATAAATGGTCATTACAGCAGAAAGTTATGGGAATGGGAGTCAGGCGCGAGCTGTATTACTGATGCAGACCCCGCACATTAGTTTCAGCGTTCCCTCCCCTTGGTGCAAGCAGGAGTTGCAGGAAATACTGCTTTTGTGAAGTCCGTTGAGGTCTGTGGCTCCACAGTCCTGAGCCAAAGGCAGCTATCAAGTACAGCTCCACTATCTGAAGTCAAAATATTCCTGTGCAGTTCCATGTGCTTCCACCAAGACAAAATCTTAAGTGTTAGCCTGGGTGTAAGCGACCCCACCCGGCAAATATTTGCAAATCAACAAGGCTAGCATGGCAGAATGACAGCTCAGCTAGAACTTAAAAACATGTATATGCACATCTATGAATCCTAAAAAAGGGTAAAGTAAAATCTGCTCATGGCAAACATCAATAAAAAAATGGCACTAAGATACCTACTGATGTATCAAATATTAACCACATTTAATTAAAACTGAACAGTCTTTTATTGATAAATTATTATTATTATTATTATTGCCTAGCTGGAGAGATCAATTTCCAAACCAAAGGGACCCTCTTCCAGCCAGTAAGACAAAAAGGAACTGATGCCTCCTTATGCAATCCCTTTTCCTGAAAGGATTTTTTGACTCCTTCAGGTCCATTTTCACCATTAAATCAGCAACATCCAATTCATTACACAGTCAAGCTTAGCAAGGTTGTTCTGCCCAAGCCAACCTCCAACACCACCAGTGGCAGAGAAAAGCTACATGAAAACCCATGAATGTATAAAATTCTAAGATTTAATAAAAAAACCCAGACTTTTAAGATTTCTCGGCCAATCATTGCAACGATCTATGCAAAACATCATGTATAAATACTTTCCTCCGCCTCTATACTCCTTTAATTAGTTCACAGTTGTACACAGGGAAGCTAGAACAAGGTTATACTCTGAAAAAGGAGGTGCAGGAATAGTTGGAGGCCACAGGTACCTCCAAAATGTCTTTCTGGTATGCAACTAAGACCAGGTACAATGATCTGAATATGAACTACACAATGTTAAGTTTGACTTTATATGTTTCTGCAGACACTATATTAAGCCTACTCATCATTAGAAATAGCTTCACTGTGGCCATTCCCAGGGTAGGAGACAGCAGAGTGTCCTTCCAATGCACTGGACCTTACCTGGGACCGCACTTTCTTTTCAATTTTCCTTGCACATTCCCACCTATCTGTAGCAACATTTATAAGGGAAGCAACTTGTTAAAACAGGTGGAATACCACTGAAAGCTTGCTGGGTGCTTTGCTGTTTTTCCATGGGGATGGTGCAGAAAATGTGCTTTTGGGACAAATGCTTTCCTCCAAGCAGCTGTTCAAAGGTAAATTTGCAAAAAAGCCTCACTAGAAAGGTTAGAAAAATCACTTCCCTCCAATGATTTTTTTGAAAATTCCCACTAATACCATCTCAAAACCTTACGAGGAGAGTACCTGAACTGCTAAGTGCTTGACAGCATGTCATGCAATAAAGCACTGCACACAGTAGGACTTGGAGGTTGAGTAAAAGCTGGGACTGCTTTCATCAGAGGGGACTTGGCTGCTCCCCAGGCTGCAGCCTTACCCAGAACTGGGCCATTTTCAAGCACCCTTAATTTTGTTTGCTGCCAGTGTGGAAAGTGAGAATAAACTCAGCCAGAGGGAACCTGTTTCTTAGGTCACAAAAACTTTTGCTACAAAAATTATATGACTGATAGAGTCAAACTGGTTTAAATTTTACCTCTCTGATACACGTAAAACCATCGGGCAGGGTCTAGGAAAAAGTAAGAAAAAAATTTAACAAAAGGAAAGTGACAACCATACACAGCTTTGTCTTTTGTTAATTTTAAGGCGACATTGGATGTGTCCTGCAAGTGCTATAGGGTCCCCTTTCCCAGTGACTGTAGGATTGTTTCCAGGTGTATTTTACTTTTTTTTTCCTGAATTGCATCTTTCCCTTACCCTGATGGGCAGGAAAGGGAATCAGAGCTTGCTGTCCCCTGCATGACCACGAAACTCTGGGCAACACACGAAGGAAAGCATGCATGCAGTCATGCACCCATGCAAGCATCCATGCATACAGCAAGACAGCAATGCAGCAGTCATCCTTGCAATTCTGACAAGTGATAAGGAGGACTTTGCATGCAATTTTGAAGTCTGCTTAGGGACAACAAGAGGAGCCCACAGCCTTCTGCTTCCTCTCCACAGCTTAGCTCTTTGACAGCTGTAGAGATAAAAAAGTGATTAGTAAGAGTGAAGAAGTCTCAGGTGGTCCGGAGGACTCTAACCGGTGCTCTTTTGCAGTCACTTCACTTGCAACATGGTAATTTTGTACTATTCTCACATCTGCTGGGAGAAAAGTTCATTAGCACATTAGGTTAAAAGTAAAAAAAAATATAAAGTTCTTCTAAAGATCTGTATGTGGTTTCTTATGGCATCAGTTTCTTTTCACTGGAGAATTGGGTACACAGCATGATCTACAATAACCTGCAAAAGGCACAAGAGTTTTGGTCAGATTATTACTACCTGCAGCTCCCTGGCGCTACCTCCAGTGTGGACAGCTCCTGCCCTCACTCCATCTGGCATCTGCTTCCTTCATTTCCATGTAGGCACTGCCTCCACCTGCCCAAACCTTCCGAAGCACCCTCTCCCCACACCATCAGCTCTGCAGTATCTCGCCTCCTGCTACTGCTGCAGCCCGGGAAACACCAGTGAGCCCACCTGGTTTCCTCTCACACACCAACCAGCACATTTTGCCCTGCAGATGCTGCATCTGTATGGCCCCAATGGGCAACTAGGATCAAGCAGGCACCAAAACCGAGCAATTCTCACTGCTGCACGCTCCCCTGCAGAAGGGGTTACAGGAAAACCGGTGCATGAAGACTGCCAAAGCTCACGCTGCACATGTTGCACCACTCATTGGTTTTCTCTGGGAAGACAGAGAACACCAAGACCTCATTGTCCAGCTAAATCAGTCTTGCAGCAGCCCATCTCTGCAAACCCTCGTAGTGCCCCTGAGCAGGCTATGACCAACTTGGGGCCTGTACTTTAAATCTTAAGGCTGAGAAATTCCACTATTAATTCTTTAAAGCCATTAAATAATCTTCATGCTTAATACTTTCCCATTAAATAAATAAATAAATAAACAAACTCTCATGTTTAGAAGTGAGCATACATTTTCCTTCTGGCACATCTGAGAAGCAGGTTTACACGCAGCATACACATTACAACAGCATTAAGCTACCGGAGGGGTTGAACCTCCCTTCGTTATTCTCACTCTGAGTTTTTTTACTTTCAGCTTGTTCTTGACAGATGCACAACTAGATGAAATGAAAAAGTCTTCTGGGACTAGATGTTAAACTGGTGCAGGAATGTAGAGAATTTACTGTCCATTGGAGAATTTAATAAACTATCTGTCCACAGACAAAACTGGCAGAAGTACATATTAGAACATGGCTTCCCAACAGTATCACCTACACAATGAGAAAATGCCTGGTCAGATAGTATGGCTGAGTTGTGGTGCTTGGCCTCGCTAACTCTGGTTCAGCTGTTCTCAACCTGAGGAAGGAACAATTAAAAAAAAAACAAACCAAGGCCAACACAAGAAAACCACAGCAGATGCTCCAGTTGGCTGCAGCAGTGCAAGAGCAATGGTGGTACCAAGGACAATCACATGAGATGATCAATAACAGAACGGACTCCTGAACGACTGACTACTCACACAGGGGTAGCATTCACAGATTAGCAACTACAGGTACCTCCAACACTTTCTCCTTGCAAACTAAAACATCAAGGATACTTCCAAGAGAAGCTGGTCTCAAGAGCAAAGAGCCTGCAACCAATCATGGATTTAAATCGTATACATAGACCGCAACACATACTAGAGACAGAGCAGTACATACTAGGAGCTTTACTGAAAGCATATAAAAACAATTAGTAAAATTTAATAAACTCCATGGTAACACACGCAGTATGATCACATGACTTTTAAACCTTCTTGATCCACGAAGACAGGTTTGCAATAAATAAAGAGAACGAGCAGGTTGCTTAAAGAGGCCCTGAATCTCTACTGAAACAAAAGGTGTTGAACCATTAGCCATGAAACCACTCACCGCCAGCAAAATCCCACCTTGCTGGGTAACCTGAGGACAGGAAAGAAAAAGTCTCCCACTTCAAGTCTAATGAGGATAGTTCTAAATTTGCATGTTAACACAAGCTGCAAACCAATTTCCACTGATGAGAACAAAGAAATGTAAATGCAGTCATTAAAGAAAGCATGATAAGTGTCCTGATTTAGTAAGGGTAAAATCAATGAATAAAAAGAGCTAGAGTACATGGAGACGTCCCACTGTAAATATTGGGCTTGAAAAGATGAAGATGCATCAGAGATGATTAACAGACAGCAGGAAGACAATAGATGCACCGCAAAAGAGAAAGATGATCTATTTTTCTTTATTGGATAACCTTGTGGGTTATCAAAACTTTACACTGCACATAATACCTTCTGGATACAAACATTTTCTTTTCCTCTTTACGGAGATAAGAAAAAAGTCCTTAAAAAGAGAAATTGAAAAAAGCTTCTTGTAACAATGCATTTTTCTTCATTGTATAAAAAAACTTCAGAGTCAACTTCCAAAGGTTCAATTGAAAATTAATTCCCTTCCAGTTTATTAAAATTACAAATAAGGTTTTTTTGTTCACAGTCTACATTTTTTGTTTAACACTGAATTGCTCTTTTTTGAAAAATGGCACTTTTCAATAAGCTCAACAGAAAACTTCTTAATCATCATCTCAAATTCATATGCTTATGTCTACTTAGCACAAATAGGAGAAAGTATAATGTTACCAGCACTTATAAAACCTCTTCCTAAAACATGCAGAAGCAGTTACTAAGGACTTGATTATTTGTTATCTCTTCCAAGAGGAGTCTTACGGGTTTTGTTTTGTTTTCTTTCCTAAAACCCCCAGGTTATGGATTACTCTCTAGGCAGTGAAACAGAGCAATTTCTGAGCAACTATGGATCAATGAAAAGGAAAATAAATTAGCAGAAACTCAATTCATCATTTCTGAGAATTACTTCAAACATGCCAGCTCTTTGTCTACAACAGCAGGTAATGCCATAACCAAACCATCAGAGCTGTGTGCATGGAATGGGACTGCCCACCTGTACCTAACCAGGGTGAGCTGCAACACAACTGTGTTAGTGAAGCCAATATAAGACTCTCTTTAAACCGTATAAATCCAGCTGCATTTTTCAATGTAATTTGACTTAAAATATTTTCTTTCCTTCACAGGCTAAAGAAAGATGAAGGAAAACCAAACACAAACATTGCAGGTACCAGAACAAGATGCGGAAAGCAGTGATAGAAAAATGGAGAAAAGAAAGATTGAATTTGCAGTCGTATAACCCCATTTCAGCAGTAGCATCTTAATAAGATGCTTACATTTCCCCTGTGACATCTGCATGGCAGCATTTTTCATTTGTGCCCAGGCCCAGTCCTCTGAAAGTTCAGAAGCTATCTGAACAACAGTGGATTTTGTGTCATTGCAATTGTGCTGGCCAGGAAACCATTATGCACCTCAACATTAGTGTTTGACTTTTTGTATCATCTGAGAAAATAAACATGGCAGATAGTATTTATTTCAATGCAAAACCCAATTCTGTTGTAGAGCAGAGTTCTGGTACAAGATAAAAAGATGGTATTTTCCTTTTCATCGTACTTTTAGGAAACCAGAGTACTAGACTGCTGTAGGGTGTGATGAGATATTGAGTTGGCCAAAGGTACATCTGCTTAGGTCTCGTTTACCAAAAAAGCTTTCAAAAATCAGAAGGCAGGTTTTTTACACCCTGAATCAGACTAATTGTTTGTTTAATAGAATGAATTTATAGGAACTCAATAGAATAGCTATAAAATGGCTTTATGCACAAATTCCTTGCTGCCAAACATACAGAAGGGATGGGTGCTTAGCTCCAGGATTGTTTTCAGCCAGCTCTGTTGTTTTCTCAGTTACAGGAGCCCCAACACAACCCCCCTGCCCTCAGGGAGAAATAGTTTTGTTTCATAAACATAATAGAGCCAGTGGAAAAACTACTGTCCTGCACTTGTGTCACATCTGTCATGGAGGTGGCATGTAAAAGCCTACAACAGGAGCCTCTCTGCCCTTGGCAGGTTGGTTAGGTCAACTGAAAAACTTCCTCAAATTATGTGATCTGCTGGTTCTCTGAGTAATTGGGGGGGGGGAATGTATAAATAAAGATCTCAGTACCTGCCCAGTGGTGCTCGAGGGCAAGCTGCATGCTTGCTGCAGCACTGGAAGCAGTAAAGGCTCCTCTCACCATGTCCTCCCAGCCAAAGCTGTTCCAGCTCCTACACCTCACAGAGAGAAACCTCTTCTTTCTCTGCAGGTCTGAGCAGCACTTCCCTCCTGCCTGCTGCAGGTACCACTGGCTGGTACTGTCCAGCTGGACACAGCCTCCTGCTTAAACCAGACACCCCGCCCCAGCCTTCCTCCCGACTTGTACAAAGAGTCTCTCAGGATGGTTTTTGTTCACTTTAACCTTACTCACTTTGGAGTGATCTCATGAGTAGCGTAGTATCAGCACATTCCACTTCTCTGCGTTAATCCTTACTGTGTAAAAAAGTCACATCCACAAATAAAGGTTCATGTTACACTACCCACACTGGAAAGCGAGAAGAGTACTCTTGATTATTTTTGTGCTTTGTAAGAAGCATAGTACATCACTTGGTATTGATACAAGATATTGAAATGCCATTTGGTAACACACCAATTCCCAAATGAAATCAAAAATGAAAAATATTTACATACTAACTTTTTATATAGCTGAATAATTTCTGTATGGTTTGTTAAACAAATATTTCCTGCAATACATACATTTTACAGGCCACAGAACCTGGCAGCACTTTCCATTTTACTCTGTTAATATGAAATGGTGAATATATTCAGCAGCACTTCTTTAATTCAAACATCTCTGCACAAAAGACAGCTCAGGCTGATATACAGTCACCTTCTAAGAGTAATTCTATTTTGTGTGTTTTGTTGGGGCATTACAGGCTATCTCCCCCAAGTATAAACAATCTTAGGTCAATAGCTAGTAGTCTCTTAGGTGGGTTGTAATTTGGACACAGGTCTAGGTAGTGTCTAATGACTTAACAGATGTGCTCATTCTCACAGTAAAACCCCAGAACACCTTTTCTGGCGGGCGGCTGGGCTGGGGTGTGCCAAGGGGCACAGATGCCCTGTGCAGAGCAGCACACACACACATACACCAGGCACTTTGGAAAAATAGTTTTTAATGCTGCAAATCATCCACACTGTGCTCAACCTCAAGGGCTCAGGTCCAGGCTGGAGTTAGGGCAAATGCACTGCCTAGAGCTGAGTCCAAACTAACACCAACACTGCTCGTGTGTTTCACATTGTTTTCTGCTGTTTTCCAGAAATTCTTTAGGTGCCCCAACAGCAACCCAGGCTTCAGGTTATACAACTTTTTTTTTTTTCCAAACATCAGTCATTAAATTTGTGGAAGAGGAGATTCTCTATTCTGTCTCAAACATGGTTTTATATCCATAGAGGCCCTGAAAAGGTCTGTTAATCCAAAGACAAGCACCCACAATCAATCCTTTTCAAACAGTAAGTGACACTTAAGTCATGGCTACAAGTAAACTGTAGGACTGCAAGGGGACAGATGGTGAAGCTTTTTCCCCACCCCTCCAAAAACACTCAACAAAAACCCCCCATTCCTATAACCCAACTCTCTGCTCCTTCTCAGATGCCTGGCAGCAGGAAACTTCAAGCCCAGCAAGAAAATCCTCCCAGCACATTAACACAGCAGAATTCACAATAAGTCATTTCCCTTTAGGGGAATCAAAGAAACAAACATTAGAATACACTGTTCCCCTGAAAGGGGAGTTTTGCAGAACTTGCAGTATTTTGCTGGAAACACAACACGGTTTATGCAAATCAGTTCTTACATCCTTAGCAGGACTTGGACTGCAGAGCCCGGGTATTTGAAAAGAGAAATTTCTAACACAAATTGCAACGCAACCTGGAAGCTATCTTGCTTAATAGCACTGATAGCTTCTTTCCACCTCCTAGTCATGATCATCAATAGCAACAGCAGCGTTATTTGCTCATGATAACGCACTACAACCAGAGGTGCCGTTTCACAGCATTCAACTGCTTATGAATCTATTTCCAGCCCTGCCATAGAAATTAATTGCGCCTCAGTAGCTCTCCAGCAGAACAGGAAGGAGTAAAGGTAATTTGTAAAGCCTTATCAGTAAAATGGGAATAATAACGCTTATACATCCAGACACGCTTCCCCAGCACTCCATGCAAGTCCCCTCAAATTCATTAGCACTCAGTTAATGCATCTCCCTTGTTACAAATTGGCCTCACTGTACTTTGGTTCTGTGCTGTCGCATAAGACTCCACTCCAGTTACAGCAAAGACCCTCTAAAGACTTAAATTTTTTCTAGGTTGGTATTTAGGCTGTGCTTAAAGTACAGTATTTGCTTCTAAACCACTCCAAGTACTTCAAAGAGCAATCTAAGGAATGCAGCCAAGAGTAACAGAGTGATGAGGCTGAAAGATGACCAACAGGAGAAACTGATGGCAAGCATGAATTTGATTAAATGAACATAAAACTCCATGACTTATCTAAAGCAGGTGCACCAGACTCTTCCACCATCTTCCCAGAGCTACTGGCAGTACACGCTGCTGAGCTTCCTTCTGACTCTAGCACTAGTATAACAAATCAGGTTTAATACGGCTGGCGTTGTACGAACACATCTATACATCCATTGCCTTATCCAGAAAAGCTGGTGGCCTACAGAGGCGTTTCTGGGCTGCAAAATCAGGCACTCTAGATCTAGTGCAGGTGCTGAACTCCAGCTAGCAAGAATCCTTTGCTGTGCAATCTAGCAGCAAGAACTAAAGCCAAGCACTGATCTATCTGTAGACTGAGGAAAAACAAAACAACCACCAACAGCATCCTAAAAAGCTGCAGTTCTCGGCACTTTATCATCTAGTACAGAGTGCCCTGGGAATAGCCTTCCAGCATTATTCTCACCTAATCAGTGTTCCTCATTTCTATCAATCTATTCACACTGCGCAGGAATTTCTTCTTGGAAAAGGTGACACACAAGAATGGCTGTCTTGGGTCAGAGCAAAAAATCCATCTACCCAAGGAAGAGAATAAGAACAAGATGTACATAGAGTGATACTCCCGAGAGCCCCATCCTGCTCTCTAGCAATCTGAACTCAATTTCCCAGTTCAGGTCTCATGTCTTTGTACCCAAGACAGGCACAGCTCTTTAGTAAATTTTGAGCCTACGTACTTTCTTAACATGCACAAGTATAATGTAACAAGCTTACTTGCTGTAACAAAACCTAATCTGGATAGCACTGAGCATCATCACAGGGAACAATAATGTTCATGGCTGACACCTTTACATCCCTTAGCTGAGCTGACAGAGAATAATTCCGCTTCCGGAGCTTGACTTGATCCTGGTCTCAATCAGTTATACCAGTGACCCTGAAGTCAGGGCCTCACCATTCCACAAATACGTAATAGGGACAGCTCCTACACCAAAGGTTCGTCATCTCGGCAGGAAACAAAGCATAAAGAGCATACTTTCCATTTTAACTGTCAAGGAGAGTGCTCAGAGGGAAGCAGAGGAACTTTTCCTGTGTGCCAAGGCAGCGGCATGCCTGGGCAGCCCTGGCTCACCAGCATTTGGTTTACAGCTGCCCCTCCGCCAGAAGATCTGCTCAGAGTCACACGGGGAGCCTGGCACTGTCTGAGACACCCTCAGTTAACCTGGGTAGAGGAAGAAATCTGCTGCTAAGGTCATAATTTGTAATTTTTTAAAAAAATTCGTCCTGGGTAGAGATGAACAATAGAAAATGGAAAGATGTTTATGCAAATCCTCTTTCCTGAAAAATTACTATCTGGCCAACTGCAATGGAATGTCCCTTTCCTCTAACAGTCTAACAGCTGGAGCCATGGCAGGCAGCAGCAGACAGGCAGTCCCAGCCTCCAGCGAGGGGCACGAAGCCTCCCACCCTGACAAACATCAGTTTTGCAGAAGACCCATTTCTTATTCATGGGTAACCAGCCTGGCAGAAAATTCCTACCACAGCTACTCGCAGCATTATTCTAATAGCTTAAACATATGTTGTGTCAGCACAAATCCAAAACATAGCCCCATACTAGCTACTATAAAGAAAATTAACTCAATCCCAGCCAAAACCAGCACAACGTATTACTATACTTCTACTAGACTAAAGTTTAGATCAGTAATTACTGCTTGGGAAAAAGAAAAAAAGATTAATTTGTGGAAGTCTCCCGCACATGTTTTGGTAAGGTGCAGAGAGGGCAAAGAAAGGATATGGAGGCAGCAATCTCCTCCAAAAAGCGGCACCAAGCCATTGGCCTTAAACAGGTTCCCTGCCCCTGGGAAACACGGGGTGAGTCAGGACCAAAGCAAGATTTTGATTCCAAAGCAGCAAGGGAAAAGGAAAAACCACGAGAGTATGTCAAGCCATCAAACAATGATGCTTTTTCAGAAGAAATATCAGAAACTCTTCAGAGGGCACTTAATAAATGAAATAGTCATAGAAGACTTCCGAATTATAAATAAAGTAACTGAACTTAATTTTTTTTCTTTTTTGGAATAGGCTATTCATCAAAAAAAGTCTGATGAGCCAAGACAATGCTTTACAAATGGACTTATTCTCTCCAAGAAGAATTATTGCTGCCAAAGTTTTTTTTTCCTCATTGAAAAGCAAATCAGACACTTCAAGTCCTGATTTATTACTGCACTGATTTCCATGAACATCGGTTTGCTCTACCTTTGAGTTAGACAAAGGCTTTTGGAAGAACAATAATCAATGAATATATAATGTGGGGGAATCAAGCAATCAGAAATAGTAATTAGTTCAGTGCCTAATTCAAGGACGTGTTATCCTTGGGTTATTATGGGAAAAGTAGAATTTTATATTCATGCATTCAGGTGGGTTTTAACTACAGTGTAAAAACTAAGTTGTTTCCCCCCTCAGAGGCACTTTTTTTGAACAGGTGGGATTACATACACTTGGCACTGGCTGCAGAACTGACACCAGAACTAAGTAGACATTTGGAAGACGAAGGTGAATAGACAATGGTGCAAGGACAAACACAAACTACATAAAACCCTTATAACGGACACGTTCAATCACACACACGGTGTTTAAGGTCATTATTTCAGGGGCTCGCAAAGCTGCAGTCCCACCTGAGCTTTCTCTGTTCTGGACTGGGACTTTTCACCTGGAGAGAGAGAATGTGTGCGTATATGTGTGTGCGTGTGCATTATCTTCTTGTCAACAGCCTCGCTGTGCCTTCCCAAAGGCATGCCTGGGCTCAGTCACTGCATGCTGCTGGTGGGAGCATCTAAACGCAGCCGCAGGTAATGAAAGACCACCGCAGCACCCTCCCAGTGAGGACAGCCAAAGCACACAGGGCCCATCACCACAAAGGGCCAGATGCTTCCCGGTGGGTGCCCCACAGCCATAAGCGCACCAGGAGGGGCAGAAGGTCCCTGTGTCTGAGCCACTCTTAGATGCGTGAGCAGCTTGGGCTGAGCTGCCAAAGCTCTCTGAAATTCAGATTGCTTTGTGGGAGATGTCACTCTTCCAAAGGTGGCATTCCAGACCGGGAAAATAAACGAAAACCCCTTACCTTCTACAAAATAGAAGTTTTGACCGATTTAGAAAACTTAATTTTGGAAAATCTTTTGAATTTCATCTCTCGCAAATATTCACGTTTCATTGTAATACAGGCAGAAGCCACCTCCACCTGTACCACGTTTGTGGTCAGTTTGTCTCAGACTATTTACAGTGCAGCGGCTCTTTGCAGCTTTTTCTCTGTTAAGTTACCCAGTTCCATAAATTTTTACTTCATTACTGGGGGAGCTACACAGTAAATGAACCGTAACATATGTACGCTTATAGCCAGGCACTTACATTGGAATTCTGCACAACAGAAATTTCACGCTGAAGATCTTAAGATAAAATTAGGTGTTATTTCTACTTTGGTCTTAAGTTGCAATTTCTTACAATCTGTTTGTTTTTTTAAAATGAAGCTGTGTTTTTTTAAAAAAACATAAACATTTATTTTCCCAAGCTGAAAACACATGTGGTTTTGCTCACACTTATTAAGAAAAAAAAATATTTTGTTTATTAACATACACTTATTCCTGTTTGGAAACAGCAGTGTGTAAAACAAAATTTGCCATATAACTATATAAGGCAATGCTAGCATCCCCAGTAGGAGTGAATTTGGGAGCAATTTTCCTCCTATCGTAGCAAATAGGACAGATCACCACCACATTATGGCAGTTCACCTGCGCAAAGCCTAGAAAAAGTACAAATTGTTTTGGTCCAGACAGAACTGAGAAGTGAAACATTGCTATTAAATAAGCACGCTACAGATCCCATCCAAATGAGACAGTATCACCCAGATTACTTCTTTCCATTTCACAGAAGTGGTGTTTCAGTTGAGCAGATTGCTCTAAAATGTGAAGCATAATTAAGCAGAACATAAGTACCAATTAAGCTCTATTTGCACAGAAGAAACTACTCAAAAAATATTGTTCCAATACAGATTCAGATTTTTCAATAGGACATGAGAAAATTTACTAAAACCTACTCGCTCGCATAAGAAGGCTTTCTACTGAAATACACAGTAAGCAACGAGGCGGGGGCTGACGGCATCAAACCTTGGTTACAGCTCCAGGAACGAGAGCTGGCAGTGGGTATAGGTTATATTTCTGTTAGATATGGTGTTAGAGCGCAGCACCTATACCTCAAGCATTTAAGTGGATCTGATCTCAGGCAATATATGGAAAGCAACCGACAGAGTGCCTGGGTTTCTTGTTCATAAACATGAGCGTTCTAATGTCTGGTCTGCCAAAAAGCTGAACAAGTGAGTCTTCAGAATACTAATGTAAATGGGCAGTGCCTAAAACACCCTTCTGCCACTAGTGTCTCTTTAAATACAGCCTACATACTTCTTCCTGACTCAGAAAGAGAGCTGCTTTAGTACCTATGTATTCGTTTAAATTCTTCAGCCATGTCTTTAATTGTTGCGCTTAGCATTTTGAATGCAGACAGCTATAAATCAGGTACTCATTTTTTATATGTATGTATCGCTGCCCAGGACTGAGGGCATTAGCTCGCTCGAACTCCTCATCCAAATAAATGTCAGCTCCTGATATTAATTAAAAAAATAAGACAAACCCAACCAACACACTAGATTCTTTGGAGTTATTAATACTAACTATCAACAAGATACTTAACAGAGATTTTATTTCCTTACAAGGAATCCTGTTGCCCTTTCACCAAGGCCGTACCTGGCCCGTGGTGACACTTCTTTCAGTCCCCTCGCTTGGCCACTAAACCCTCCCAGTTGTTTGCCCCTCACCTTCCCCTGTGCTCCTACCTCCAAAGAGTGGCATGAGCATCCTCCATGCTGAGGGCACGCTAGTTCTTGGTTTAATCAGCTCTGAGCCACTGTACAGAGAGGAAGCCATCCAGAGCAGCGTCACACACCCACTCCTCCTGAGGATGGCAAGCATGTGCCGGGCTGCTCGGCAAAGCCTCGTTAATCCACAGCCATGGGTACAGCAGACAGCTTCAGATTTTATATGGGGGCAGAGCAAATCTCACTGGAGCATTTTGATCCAGTTTTAAGTGTTCAGAGAATTAACAGAAGACCATTTAAAACATCTCCCCTAGGAACAAGATGGGAGTTTTACTAAGAATTACTAAAAAGTGATTCATTTTCATTAAGAGGCAAAACTCTTCATTAAGAGGTAGCACTCAGGGAAGCAAACAGCTTCCAGCTAGGCCTTTCCTTCCAGTCAGGAGTTCAAGTCCCCCTCCCTTTGCCTGGCAGTCTGCAGGGGTCTGCCGAGACCCTAACACGTACCCATCCAGTTGCTCACCACAGTGAGGAGATCCCTTCCAGAAGTGCCCTTAGCCACTTGCGCTCCTCTTAGGGTGAGCAAACAAAAATACATGCCCAGTGCGAAGATGTAAAGATTTTTCACATGGGTTTCTATGTCCCACTGAGAAGTATAAAAATCAGGGGCCGAGGGAAACATGGATGACGACGACACAAAAGACAAAACACATTGGTATCAAGCAGTAAGCAACTCCATAAAATAGGAGCTAAAACCGAAGCCTGCCACACATATGGTAATAGATCACTCTGCTATGGTCAATATACCAAATACACCAGCGCCATATACCAGAACTGAGCTAGACCTCCCTGAACTCCCATGGAGGAGCCAAACCACAAGCACTGACCGGCCAGCCAGCAAAGCAAATAGGCAGGGAGCTGAAATCCCAGTAAAGACAGGAAAGCTTCAGGAAACAGACAATAGCTTAATGATTTCCAAAACTTGGCCCAGCTAGTGGTGCTGGGAACCTTAAAGCTTTGTTCCTGCAGCAAAAGGTTAGTGGGACAAGCACAAAACTTGCTCCTATTTCTCCTGGAAGGGCAACAGAGACTGCCACCCTTAAAGCTTTGTTCCTGCAGCAAAAGGTTAGTGGGACAAGCACAAAACTTGCTCCTATTTCTCCTGTCTTTATTCTGCTTCTCCTGGAAGGGCAACAGGGACTGCCACAAGGGTCAACACTGTAAGACGCACCCTGCCTAGGATGAAGATGCAACCAGCTACACACTTGACGAGTCACCGTGAAGTCAAAATACGTAATTATTTATGAGTTTACCATGCTAAAGTTAGAAGCTTTACATTCCATTAATTTGTCTAAGGATCTTTCTGCTTCTGAAACATACTAATTTTCAGACTGGAAGAGGAAGGCCATGAGGTTTATAGCTTCCCAGGCTGGGGTCTGGCTTTGATCAGTCCCCTAAAAATACTGGCAAATTCAGAGATCTGGTCTGTTTTTAGAATACCACCACCAGAGAGTGATTTGAGGTTAATAAGCACCAGTGCTTGTAAACACTGGAGCTGTGCTGGTTGACAATGGCTGAGGACTTCTGCAGGCAGAAAACAAATACACAATTGAGAACATGACCAATGCCAGAACACAGCTTATTAAATTTTCATGCTGACTCTGATTACTTTCATTTAGCAACACAGATGTGCAACCAGGATAAGGAGATATAGTGCCCATGAGCACTGCGAAATGGCTGGCAATATGAGCAAGATTTGGAAACCAGTCATTTAGAGCAAATGCTGCTCACATGTCTGCTTATCAGCTCTTACCAGTGACTTGATTTTAAAGAAGCCATGAAAACATTTTAATATATTAGATTTCATAATTCTGATTCTTCCATTCTGTTTTAAGGAAGTCACATAGTAGTCCACAAACGAGTGTGAAACAAAGATAGGAGAGCATTGCTAAGAACAGTTTTTTTTTTTTTAAAAAAAAGGAATTATAAAACAACTCCATACACAACCAGGATTAAATTAGAATATTTTGTCTGAAATGTCATCAGCGTATTCTGAGCAGCTCTAATCTACTCTGTATGAGCAAAACTGCAACAGAGCAAGAGGCACAAGAAACAGGTTTAGAAGGACATGCCATCATGGCTCACCCCAGTATTAACCAAAGAGCTGCTTACACACGAGCCCGTTGGCTCTCTCCCTTTTGTTCTGGACTCTGACATCAGGGTCCACCACAGGACCACCAAGAAAGGGAAGAGGTAACCAAGACTCACAACCTATGTGCTGACAGGAACTTCTGGTCCAGGATCTACCTAGGGAAGCCTGACCTAAGTGCTCACTTCTGTTTATTTTAGGGAGGAAGAAATATTTACCTTGAAATATTTTAACTGGAGCATGTGAAGAGTAAAGAAGGAAAATTTCCCTTTCTGAATGCTTCAGTTTCATCTTGTAATTTCAATTCCTCTTTTAATTGCCTACAAGAAATTTAATAAAGCTTTGGTCTAATCCCAGAGTAACAGAAAAATGGAGAGTTAGAGCTCTGTATGTACAAAGACATACAAAGGGAGCCTCTGCAGCTGGAGCTGGCACATGCTGCCAGCCCTGCTCCAGCAGCTGAGAGCCCACCCTCCTGCCCTGGGCCAGTCATGCCAATCTGGACATGTGGGGACAGGGCACCACTGCCCCTCCTGGCCTTAGGGACAGGACTGGCAGCTTCACCTTTCTCTTCTACTATTTGTGCCTAAAAAAACCCCACCCACCATCAGATCAGTACTCAGCCATAGCAGCAGATGTATGTGCGTGGTGTTGCAACAGAGCCACGCAGAACCCAGGTCAGCGCTGTGGGTACAGCCACAGCCCCTCATCGCTGGCCGGCACCGCGACCGGCTGCTTTGCTTCCTGGTCCTGCTGCTGGATGGGATCACGGACTCTTACAGCATTGTTGTCAGGAAGCGTGGTGGACGTAAAATGGACAGATGAAATGTTTTATTCTTTCCACAGTGTGAAATCTCCTTTTAAGAGAGAAAGGATTAACTGTTTAAGTAGTTAAATTAATTAGGACTTAATTAAGATACATTTGGACATGCATCCTCAATTTGAGGTTCCCATGTGTAGATTTAAGAATCATGGGAGAGGGATTAAGGTAATGTTAATTACATTACGTTTATATTGACTATTTAAATAGCTATCCCTTTCCAATTACGAGTGCCTCTAACTCAATTTCTTCAAGAAAAGCAGCCTTACCCTGAAATTCTCAAGGATGTTCTTCAGCCAAAAGAAATGTCTCCCCCTACAACTGTAAATTTGTTCAAGCCAAGTGAAATGATTCCGGATTTCAAAACATGGCATGTTAGAGTAGCTCTCTGGTGGTTCTTGCAGGTTTTTGAAAACAAGGAGACAACCAGGCAAACACAAGCAGGTTAGTATTTAGACAAGTGATGCTTCACATTAGTGAGAAGTCATTAACAATACAAGAAGCTGGACCACAATTCTCATTTTGAGACTTACTAAAAACAATGTGTCTGTGATCATTTAGCAAATCAGTGAAGAAGATGAGCAAGTTTCAACATCCTACCACAGCAAAGCCATCTCAAAGACTGATCAGAGGCCAGTGCAGGGATGTATCCTCAAAACCCAGGTAGGCTCTTGGCGAGTTCAAATTGTCAGCCTCAGCTCACACTCTTCTTGTTCCTCCCACCTTAATGCCCCCTTCCCTTCCCTTCCCCTCACTGCAGATAAAGGTAAATCTCCTGCCATGGCCACACACATTGCTTCGGGGCTGTTCAACAGCTCTCAGGGGCACTGCGAAGGCTGATACTGCTCACGGGAACCCACCTCAGGAACGAGAACAGAAAGCACAGCTGACTGCTCTTTACAGACTGTATTAAAAATTATTTAAAAAAAAAAATCTGTTCCCAAGATTCCAAACACCTTTTGTGTAATGATGATTTAAGTTATCACTAACGGCATAAGTCAAAGAACTTTATTTTTTTTGACCTGGCCATGTCTCTTTAAAACAAATGTTGTTTTCACTCTATTTAATTTCTATAATTTAAAGATGCATGGAGAGGAGAAAAAAAAACCCACACCACTTATTTTCCTTTCTGCTGCAATAAGAAACCACATTTATTTAATATAAAAATTTTCCACCGTTATTTATTAGCAGGCAGAAAGCTTCTGGGTATAATAAAAATGTGGTACATAAAGCTACAGCTGCCTGAGGAGAACGGGAATTAACCATAATGAAACTGGTTTAAAGAGCCTCATAATATCTCTTTAAAAATACCAAAAAGAAAGGGGTAGAAGCAAGAGGAAAAATAAGACTTTTTGGTAAATCACAAAGTATTATCTGTTCTTTCTGCTAAATTCTCATATGAAAACAGAAGACAAGTTTTCTTCTCATCTTTACATTTAAGATGTATACCTGGAAGGAGCATTTTCTCCTCCACATATGCTAATATTGCACACCTCTTAACAAGCTGCAAACTTGTCTGGTGAGGATTTCTTCCTGAGCAGCAGATCTTTTCATTCCTGGTTTAGAGACTTCTGCTGGTCATCACACGTGTTGTTGAGTGGTCAGCTTTTTAAGCACAACTAACCTCCCCGTTACTTGCTCCTTCAAGATATAAAGAGCCCAGCTCACAAAGGTTCACTCAGGAAAATCATCCCAGCAACATCTAGAATTTTAATCATTTCCATTTGCAATGCAGTGACAGACCTGAAGAAACAAAACACATCAAGAAATTCAGTTTTGGGGAGAGCATACAGTCACTTGTATATTCAAATCTGCACCACAAGGATAGCTGGGCAAGAGAGATACCCTGCTGTAAGCTAAGTAAGGCAGA